>NC_089239.1:34990236-35238236 GCF_963924675.1 Phocoena phocoena | reverse complement strand
CATTTTGGTTTCTTCCATGACCTGGCTATTGTAAATAGTGCTGCAATGAACATTGGGGTGCATGTATCTTTTTGAATTATGGTTTTCTCTGGGTATATGCCCAGTAGTGGGATTGCTGGGTCATATGGTAATTGTACTTTTAGTTTCTTAAGGAAAGTTCATACTGTACTCCATAATGGCTGTATCAATTTACATTCCCACCAACAGTGCAGGAGGGTTCCCTTTTCTCCACACCCTCTCCAGCATTTGTTGTTTGTAGATTTTCTGATGATGCCCATTCTAACTGGTGTGAGGTGATACCTCATTGTAGTTTTGATTTTCATTTCTCTAATAATTAGTGATGTTGAGCAGCTTTTCATGTGCTTCTTGGCTATCTGTACATCTTCTTTGGAGAAATGTCTATTTAGGTCTTCTGCCCATTTTTGGATTGGGTTGTTTGTTTCTTTAATATTGAGCTGCATGAGTTGTTTAAATATTTTGGAGATTAATCCTTTGTCTGTTCGCAAACATTTTCTCCCATTTTGAGGGTTGTCTTTTCATCTTGTTTATGGTTTACTTTTTTTCTTTGCTGTGCAAAAGCTTTTAAGTTTCATTAGGTCCCAGTTGTTTATTTTTGTTTTTATTTCCATTACTCTAGGAGTTGGATCAAAAAAGATCTTGCTGTGATTTATGTCAAAGAGGGTTCTTCCTATGTTTTCCTCTAAGAGTTCTATAGTGTCTGGTCTCACATTTAGGTCTTTAATCCATTTTGAGCTTATTTTGGTGTATGGTGTTAGGGAGTGTTCTAATTTCATTGTTTTGCATGTAGCAGTCCAGTTTTCCCAGCACCACTTCTTGAAAAGACTGTCTTTTCTGCATTGTATATCCTTGCCTCCTTTGTCATAGAGAAGTTGACCATAGGTGTGTGGGTTTATCTCTGGACTTTCTATCCTGTTCCATTGATCTATATTTCTGTTTTTCAGCCAGTACCATATTGTCTTGATGACTGTAGCTTTGTAGTATAGTCTGAAGTCAGGGAGTCTGATTCCTCCAGCCCCGCTTTTTCCCTTCAAGACTGCTTTGGCTATTCGGGGTCTTTTGTGTCTCCATACAACTTTCAAGATTTTTTGTTCTAGTCCTATAAAAATATGCCATTGGTAATTTGATGAGGATTGCATTGAATCTGTAGACTGCTTTGGGTAGTATAGTCATCTTCACAATATTGATTCTTCCAGTCTAAGAACATGGTGTATCTCTTCATCTGTTTGTATAATCTTTAATTTCTTTCATCAGTGTCTTATAGTTTTCTGCATAGAGGTCTTTTGTCTCCCTAGGTAGTTTATTCCTAGGTGTTTTATTCTTTTTGTTGCAGTGCTAAATGGGAGTGTTTCCTTAATTTCTCTTTCAGATTTTTTATCATTAGTGTATAGGAATGCAAGAGATTTCTGTGCATTAATTTTGTATCCTGCTACTTTACCAAATTCATTGATTAGCTCTAGTAGTTTTCTGGTGGCATCTTTAGGATTCTCTATGTATAGCATCATGTCATCTGCAAACAGTGACAGTTTTACTTGTTATTTTCCAATTTGTATTCCTTTTATTTCCTTTTCTTCTCTGATTGCCACGGTTAGGACTTCCAAAACTGTGTTGAATAATAGCGGTGAGAGTGGACATCCTTGTCTTGCTCCTGATCTTAGAGTAAATGCTTTCAGTTTTTCACCATTGAGAATGATGTTTGCTGTGGGTTTGTCACATATGGCCTTTATTATGTTGAGGTAGGTTCCCTCTATGCCCAGTTTCTGGAGAGTTTTTGTCATAAATGGGTGTGAATTTTCTCAAAAGCTTTTTCTGCATCTATTGAGATGATCGTGTGGTTTTTCTCCTTCAGTTTGTTAATATGGTGTGTCACACTGATTTGTGTATATTGAAGAATCCTGGCATCACTGGGATAAATCCCACTTGACCATGGTGTATGATCCTTTTAATGTGTTGTCGGATTCTGTTTGCTAGTATTTTGTTGAGGATTTTTGCAACTATATTCATCTGTGATATTGGTCTGTAATTTTCTGTTTTTGTAGTAACTCTGTCTGGTTTTGGTATTAAGGTGATGGTGGCCTTGTAGAATGAGTTTGGGGTGTCCCTTCCTCTGCAATTTTTTGGAAGAGTTTGAGAAGGATGGTTGTTAGCTCTTCTCTAAATGTTTCATATAATTCACCTGTGAAGCCATCTGGTCCTGGACTTTCTTTGTTGGAAGATTTAAAATCACAGTTTCAATTTCATTACTTGTGATTGGTCTCTTCATGTTTTCTATTTCTTCCTGATTCAATCTTGGAAAGTTATACTTTTCTAAGAATTTGTCCATCTCTTCCAGGTTGTCCTTTTTATTGGCATAGAGTTGCTTGTAGTAGTCTCTTAGGATGCTTTGTATTTCTGCAGTGTCTGTTGTAACTTCTTTTTCATTTCTAATTTTATTGATTTGAGTCTTCTCCCTTTTTCTTGGTGAGTCTGGCTAATGGTTTATCAATTTTGTTTATCTTCTCAAAGAACCAGCTTTTAGTTTTATTGATCTTTGCTATTGCTTTCTTTGCTTCTCTGTCATTTATTTCTGCTCTGATCTTTATGACTTCTTTCCTTCTGCTAACTTTGGGTTTTGTTTGTTCTTCTTTCTCTAGTTCCTTCAGGTGTTAAGGTTAGATTATTTATTTGAGATTTTTCTTGTTTCTTGAGGTAGGCTTATAGCTAAAAACTTCCCTCTTAGAACTGCTTTTGCTTCATCCCATAGGTTTTGGATTGTCGTGTTTTCATTGTCATTTGTCTCTAGGTATTTCTTGATTTCCTCTTTGATTTCTTCAGTGATCTCTTGGTTATTTAGTAATGTAGTGTTTAGCCTCCATGTGTTTGTATTTTTCATGTATTTTCCCCTATAATTCATTTCTAATATCATAGCGTTGTGGTCAGAAAAGATGCTTGATATGATTTCAATTTTCTTAAATTTACTGAGGCTTCATCTGTGACCCAAGATGGGATCTATCCTGGAGAATGTTCCGTGCACACTTGAAAATAAAGTGTAATCTGCTCGTTTTGGATGGAATGTCCTATAACTATCAGTTAAATCTATCTGGTCTATTGTGTCATTTAAAGCTTGTGTTTCCTTATTAATTTTCTGTTTGGATGATCTGTCCATTGGTGTAAGTGAGGTGTTAAAGTCCCCCATTATTATTGTGTTACTGTCAATTTTCTCTTTTACAGCTGTTAGCATTTGCCTTATATATTGAGGTGATCTTATGTTGGGTGCATATATATTTATAATTGTTATATCTTCTTCTTGGATTGATCCCTTGATCATTATGTAGTGTCCTTCCTCGTCTCTTGTAACATTCTTATTTTAAAGTCTGTTTTATCTGATATGAGTATTGCTACTCCAGCTTTCTTTTGATTTCCATTTGCATGGAATAGCTTTTTCCATTCCCTCACTTTCAGTCTGTATGTGTCCCTAGGTCTGAAGTGGGTCTCTTGTAGACAGCATATGTATGTGTCTTGTTTTTGTACCCATTCAGCAAGCCTGTGTCTTTTGGTTGGAGCATTTAATCCATTCACGTTTAAGGTAATTATCAATATGTATGTTTCTATGACCATTTTCTTCATTGTTTTGGGTTTGTTTATGTAGGTCATTTTTTTCTCTTGTGTTTCCCACTTAGAGAAGTTCCTTTAGCATTTGTTGTAGAGCTGGTTTGGTGGTGCTGAATTCTCTTAGCTTTGGCTTGTCTGTAAAGCTTTTGATTTCTCCATCGAATCTGAATGATACCCTTGCCAGGTAATCTTGGTTATAGGTTCTTCCCTTTCATCACTTTAAATAGATTGTGCCACTCCCTTCTGGCTTGTAGAGTTTCTGCTGAGAAAGCAGCTGTTAACCTTATGGGAGTTCCCTTGTGTGTTATTTGTCGTTTTTCCCTTGCTGCTTTCAATAATTTTTCTTTGTCTTTAATTTTTGCCAATTTGATTACTATGTGTCTCAGTGTGTTTCTCCCTGGGTTTATCCTGTATGGGACTTGCTGTGCTTCCAGGACTTGGGTGGCTATTTCCTTTCCCATGTTAGGGAAGTTTTTGACTATAATCTCTTCAAATATTTTCTCGGGTCCTTTCTCTCTCTCTTCTCCTTCTGGGACCCCTATAATGCAAATGTTGTTGCGTTTCATGTTGTCCCAGAGGTCTCATAGGCTGTCATCATTTCTTTTCATCCTTTTTTCTTTATTCTGTTCTGCAGCAGTGAATTCCACCTTTCTGTCTTCCAGGTCCCTTATCCGTTCTTCTGCCTCAGTTATTCTGCTATTGATTCCTTCTAGTGTAGTTTTCATTTCAGTTACTGTATTGCTCATCTCTGTTTGTTCTTTAATTCTTCTAGGTCTTTGTTAAACATTTCTTGCATCTTCTAGATCTTTGCCTCCATTCTTTTTCCGAGGTCCTGGTTCATCTTCACTATCATTATTCTGAATTCTTTTTCTGGAAGGTTGCCTATCTCCACTTCATTTAGTTGTTTTTCTGGGGTTTTATCTTGTTCCTTCATCTGGTACATAGTCCTCTGCCTTTTCATCTTGTCTATCTTTCTGTGAATGTGGTTTTCATTCCACAGGCTGCAGGATTGTAGTTCTTCTTGCTTCTGCTGTCTGTCCTCTGGTGGATGAGGCTATCCAAGAGGCTTGTTCAAGTTTCCTGATGGGAGGGACTGGTGGTGGGTAGAGCTGGGTGTTGTTCTGGTGGGCAGAGCTCAGTAAAACTTTAATCTGCTTGACCGTTGATGGGTGGGGCTGGGTTCCCTCCCTGTTGGTTGTTTGGCCTGAGGCAACCCAACACTGGAGCCTATCTGGGCTCTTTGGTGGGCCTAATGGCCTCCAACACTATCAGGTAGGTCTGCTTCAGTCTCCTATGGGGTCACTGCCCCTTCCCCTGGGTCTTGATGCGCACACTACTTTGTGTGTGCCCTGCAACAGTGGAGTCTCTGTTTCCCCCAGTTCTGTTAAAGTCCTGCAATCAAATCCTGCTAACCTTCTAAGTCTGATTCTCTGGGAATTCCTCCTCCCGTTGCTGGACCCCCAGGTTGGGAAGCCTGACGTGGGGCTCAGAACCTTCATTCCAGTGGGTGGACTTCTGTGGTATAAGTGTTCTCCAGTTTGTGAGTCACCCACCCAGTGGTTATGGGATTTAATTTTGTTGTGATTGCGCCCTTCCTACCATCTCATTGCGGCTTCTCCTTTGTCTTTGGATGTGGGGTATCATATTTGGTGAGTTCCAGTGTCTTCCTGTTGATGATTGTGCAGCAGTTAGTTGTGATTCTGGTGCTCTCGCAAGAGGGAGTGAGAGCACGTCCTTCTACTCCTCCATCTTGAACCAATCTTCCCAACTTTAAATTTATTCTAAAATAAATTCCAATTCCTTATATTGCCCCCAGCATACTACATTTTGCATTCCTGTCTCTGGGCTGATGCTTCTTTATCTGGAGTACTCACCCTTCTTTCACTAACCTTGTCTCTGCCACCAGAAAAATTTCTATTTGTCATTCCAAATCAAGCCGAGATATAACCTCTTCTACGGAAACTTCCAGGCCTTCTCTTTCTCTCCATAGTTTTAGTCAATCACTTCCTTCTTTGTGCTACCTTCCAACCCTCTTACTTCTATCATTATGCTCCTAATGTTATAATTTATTGGTTTCATATCTGCACCCAACTAGATGGTGAGCTCTTACTGGGTTGTCTATCTTTTTCATCGCTGTCTCTGTCCCATCTAACCCTACCTAGTAGATACTCGGTAGAATTTTTTTAAAAGTTGATTGCATTTTCTAAGACCTTAATAACAGTAATTGTTTACAGATGGATGGAAACCTATTTACAGGTTTCTTCTGAAGGTCACTCCCCCAGTGAACCACGTCCTGTCCCAGCTTCTGCTTCCAGGGAGCCCCGCCTCAGAGAACCCCATTTTCCTGGCTAAGGAGCTGACATTCAGGGGAGTGCTGCCAGGGACCACACAAAAGGTGGAGAGAAATCCTGGACACAGGAGGGAGAGGATCGCAGCCCAGATTGGACAGAGCCTCTGTGCAGCCCCATCCCGACCATGTGGCCTTGGGAGGGCCACTTAAGCTCTCTGAACCTTGCTTGATGCATCTACAAAAAGGGGAAAAATGACTATATCTGTCCTGTCTACCTAAAGAGTAATATGAGGTCAGGTAAAATAACAATGACAAAAACATAACGAAGTATAAAGCCTTAAAAATATAAGGGGCCTATTCTGTTCTGTTCTGTAAAAAGCAGAGCTTTCCTCCCACGTTCTGTTCTAGGAATCTCTGTAAGTCACCCTTGAGATCCCAGGATCCTCCACTGCCCTCCCAGCTGGGAGTCGTCAGGAGCGACATGCCGCTGGGTCCACGCTACCTCAGCCCCGATTCAATGAGTCCTTGGTGTTTACCCACCTTAGCTCAGGATTTCATCATGTTTCGTTGGTCTCTGTGCTCGTTCTGCCTCTTCCACACACTCCAAGTGAAGTGCTGTCCATTTTCTTTCTTGTTTAATTTCATTCTACTTATTTCTGACCGCTCTTCCCGTCTACCAAGGTCATTTAAACATCACATTGTATTACATGTGGTACAAGTCAATCTTATGTATGAGTGTATACACATACGTTTATATGTTTTTTCTCTTCCCACCCTGGCCACGTTGTTTTGAGTCAGACCCCAAAGCAAGTCCAATTGCTTTATTTTAAATAACAGAGGTCATGGGCAAGGTTCACATAAAACGTCAGTGTCTACATGTAGAGGTCACGGGATCAACTGTTTTAACAATCAACGAGTCAATCTGATGAAACAACTACTTTTTCTCATTTTTCACTGAATTGACTGGTAAGCCACCCACACATGCAGACTTAAAGGGGAAAACCAAGGGAAAAAGTCTTGGAAAAAAAACCCCGCTGTCACTGAACAGAAAAACTCCACAAAAAAGGGATATTCAAAGTAAAGGTTCTAGCTGGTTTAAAGAGGTTTCTAGCTCAATGATATCAGCAGCCTCTGTGGCTGTGACCGAATTCTCACAAGGACTTCTTGTGGGACCATTTACTGAATTCTCTTTTTGTTAATTGTTGCAGTGGGTTTGAATTTTATTATGTTCCACGTTAGAGCTTTCAGTCCTGGTCATATTTACATGGCTGATCATTCACATCTACTAGGTTTCAACAACCCAGCAATATTGTTACAATATATTGTTCTTAAACTCAGCCAAAATGATGGTTGATCCTTTATCAATGACATGTCGTGTAAATAGCCTCAAGGCTTCTTTTCGGATGAGGTTATCTGAGTTAGAATATGATGCCTTGGAGTTTCCTTTGAGTCACATCTCACATGTGCAAATAATTTTGGAAACACTGATTAAAGTAGGGGGTAGCGTTTCATGACGTGATTGCCATATTTTAAATGAATTCTTTAAGACACTTACAAATATTTAGAAAATTTACCTGCTTTACATTGTGGTTTATCTCTACTGGAAAAATTGCTGTGTCTGCCTAAAGCCAACTTGTGGATTTGTATTTCTTTCTCAGAGAAATAGAAAGTATTTACTTGATGTAGAGTCATGAGTTAGTAAGTCCTTCAATCATTATCGTCCTGAAGTTGAAGTAATATTTTTGGTAAAGTGAAGAAAGGCTTTAGACCAGGCAGAGTAAGCACTGGCTAACTTTATTGTAAATTTACTTATACCAAAAGGATATTGTGTCTAGGCAATAAAGAAAGATACCTTCTAGTTATGGATAGTGAAAACAGTATTCATACAATAATGGCCAACTGGAACCCTAAGGCTTTTCAGAATTGAGCAATTTTAGTGATAAATGCCTTTAGGACAAGGGGAAAAAGTCTCTTCTGTTCTTTGCACTTGCCTCTGACCACTAAAATGGTTTCTTTCAGAGAGAAGAAAATATCAAGGTCCAGTTAAATGTTAGCAATTTCTACTTTTTTTTAACTGAAATGCAATAATCTCATCATTTATTTCCAATCGAGCTACGTCTCAGTCTTGGCAAATTACGGGATTTGACTTGCAAAGAATTTTTCAAATGGATTTGTCTCTCATCAACTGTGTTCTGTCTGGCTTGCAAATGTTGCACGTGGACTGTTTCCATTTCCCAAGAACACACTTATCTTGGGCATAGTCTATGCTAGTTCTCCTATAAACTAAAAGAATGCATTAATATACTTATAATAACATTTAGTATACCTCCCCTATACAATTTCCCATGAGAAACAACTAAAAAGAACAGAAAGATAACAGCCAATGTATCTTCTAGTTCCCATTTTAGCTTTTAAGATGCCCTGATTTTTTTAGACCTTCTACACATGATTCAGTATTTCTCTTCATGGACAATTTACATAACTGTTTGAATAATTCAGGTAGAAACCCCTTTTTGGGAAACATAAAATCAATGGAAAATTTTGAATGTTGGGATTAAGGATGCATTTGTGAAACTTGCAATTTAGACTGACTTGAGTAATAGCAATATCTTATATCTGTCCAGCACTCTACAGCTTACAGAGCACCTTGGTTCCTCATGACAACACAACACTTTGTAGTGAGAAAAAACTAGAATAACTTATGATATCTATCAAATCTAGAATTATTCCGTTTTTATGACTCCCTGACTGGTTATTTGAACTATACAGTAGAAAACATCATTTTAAGATAGATACAAGAGAGAGAAACAGACAATTTGATTAAAAGCACACAAACAAAAATATACAACCATTTTATAGGGTTTTAGGTGGCAATAATACTTGGTTCTATCTTTTTTTGTCATCATTTCAAAAGCTTTGTAATTGTTCATTATAAACAAAGTTCTCATCAAAATATCCTGATGAGTTGTCAATGGATGACTTCTAGTTATTAGTAATTTATGTGCCACGTGAATTATCTTCAATGCTCTTTCAAAAAAAGAAGTCACTACAAGCCTTTGAATACTTGAGGCCACACATGTGTTTTATTTTGGAAAACATTGTCACGGGCAAACCATCAAATACCACAGCTCTCTTGTAGCTAAGGGCTGTGACCAACATGGGTCTACCAGGTTGCTTTGGCAAGCACATCCTTGATCAGGATTTTCTTCTGTCTGTTAACTGTAGTTTGACTGGTTTGTTTGAACATATTTACAGAGTCCATTAAATTTCAGCTTAGAAAATGTTTATGACACATTTAAAGTGATTAAAAGTATCACTTTTTAGAAAGATGAGTGAAATATTGGATATTCTTTGGGACAATTTTTATAAAAACATAGCAGAAAATACCACAGGGATTGTTGTATTGACAGTATCTATTATTTATAGCCTACATATTAATACTTTAGAGACTGTGTATGTATGTGTATGGTAAAGTAATTAGTTTACAGATCTACGAGTTCAAATATATTTCTGGAGGATATTAGCTCAGAAATAAGATTTTAGGAGGAAACGGGTTTAATTTCACAGATATAAAACAGAATGTTTAAATTTTTGATATAGTGTGGCAGTAAGCTGTAGGTAGGTATAGCTGAGAGCTACTCCTGGCACTTTTCACAGAGATAGGTGGTTACAGAGAGATACAATTTTGAAAAGGAAATTGATTAGACACAATCATGATATACATGAGCAATTTGCCAGGTAAAACTCTGTCTTCTGAGTCAAGCCAGTTGGGAGATTCAGACAATGATTTGTGTATCGAGTCTCTTCCCGCCTGAACCCTACTTTAAACCAGCTACATAAATAATGCAGAAGCGAATGTTTAAATTATCTAGACAACCTCCCACTTTATTTTAAACATAGAGACTTAGTCTATGTATTATTTATACTACTATAACATATACGCTGTTTAGTATAATTCAGTCCCAATAATATATTTGATCAAATGTTTTAATTTGTCCCACTCTATAAATATATACCAGTTTTAAAGTGAATTAAATCAGTATCTTATATATATTTCTTCAGGAGGAAGGTGAGTTGTTTGCAGAATGATTTAGCCTAGATAAAAACAGCTTGGAAAACTATCAGTTTAATTGAATCTCCATGCAGCACAGTGAATCAAATCATGGACGTATTCCAAATGCTGTAAAAGATATATGTGCTCCTTTGCATTCATCTTATTTTGGAAATTTGCTTGTTCTAAGGAACTTCATGTAAGAGTGGACATAAATTTTGTTTTAAACTGATTGTGTTAAGCAGGTAGTTTATAATTTACTACTGAGACGTATTCGGACACAAAAGAGATTATTTGCATTCTCTTTGGATTGCTTTTATTTACAGCTTGTGTTGGTAGACAGTGCTAATCCAAAATTGTGCTTTCTCTTTTTTGTTCTATTTAAAAACTTCCTGGGAAGTTATCCATTCAAATAGCATAAGAGAGATGATATGGATAGATACAGACATAAGTACTATGAAGAAAAATTAAGCAGATAGATTCTTTAGTACAACTATGTGTATAACAGTTTAACAAAGAATTTTTACAAGCAACATTTTTCTTATTGTATTATTAAATGACTAGTAAATGGTACTTTTTTTTGAAACTTGAATTATGCATTTTGTTTCAGGACAAGTCATTTTGCAAAGTGAGTTCTATCTGTGTATCTACTGATATTTACTTTCAGTGACTATGTGGCTGTCAGTGAGTGTGGCACTAGAGTTTCAGGAGAGAACAAAGCAGAATTAGTCTCTCCCTCTCAGGAGTAAAGGGGGACAGACCCAAAAAGGCCTTCTTTAGGGTCTCAATGTACAGCAAATTCTCTTCTGCCTGGAGATAGTCTCAGTACTCTTCCCTCTGCCACAAATGCTTTTTCCCTTTAGTACGCAGCCCCCTCCTTGTTTCCTCGTATTTTTCCATTTCAGCATTAAAACTACTTTCTCAGAAAAGTCTTTCCTGATTCCCTAAATCCCTCCTTCCCTTTCACTAAACTCTTTTCTTCAAAACAGTTATTACAATTCAAATTTTGCATACATTATTGTGGTATATTTGTGTATTTTCTGTCTTTCTTGTTAGATTATTAGGGCATAGAACTGTCAGAGCATAGAATTTGTCTATTTTGCCCACCAATGTTTACTATCAGGTTACAGTGTGTCTAGCACCTAGTAGATGCTCAATAAACATTTGTCGATTGAGTGCACAAAATAATCCCTAAAAGAATATACCTATATGACTGAGATAAATTCTCTCAAAGAGATATAGTGCTCTAAGACCATATGAAAGGGGAAGTTGACCTAGGGGATGAGAGAATGTTGTCCAAAGGGGATTGGGAGAGTGGAGGAACACGGAAGAAACTACTTGAAATCTCTTATGTGGGAAGAAGTACAGCTTATTGAAGGAACTGAAATAAGAATAATGAGTCTGGAAATTAGAAAAAAGAGGAGGTTAGGAGTGAGAAATGAGGCTCCAGGGCTAGGCAGGGCCCAGATGAGAAAAAGCCTCATTGATCATTTAAGGGTCTTCTTTATTCAAAGAAAAATGAAAAGGCTTTCAGTGATTTTAAGCAGGGGAGAATCATAACCGTTTGAACGTCTAAGGAAGCATTCCAACTACAGAATGGAAACTGGTAATTGGGGAGAGCGTGAATCGAAGAACGCAGAACAATTAGCAAGCTATGTTGTCATTTAGGTAAGGCAAAGGGGTACCTTTGACTGTGAGAGGCAATGGACAATGGTGACAAGAAGATACATTTGAAGACAAGAGGACCTGTTCACAGACTGGGTCATGTGAAGTGAGGGAGGAAACATTTCAAAGAAATGTCTCTCTCTGGCACAGCTGGGTGATGACTACACCATTCCCTGGAAGTTAATTCTGGAAGAGGATTAGGTTTGGAGAAGACCAACTCTTAAGAGTACGGCTGAAACACGGTAAGTTTTAGATGTGTATGAAGATATCCAAATAGAGATGGCAAATAGGGAGTTGTACACGAGTCAGAAAGTTGGAGGTCAGAACTGGGGATGAAGTTTGTGAATCATGGTCATTAGGGGGTAAGAGAAGCAATGGGCATATATGGGTTCTCTTAGGAAGGGAATATGGGGTGAGAAGGGCAGAATGTGAAGACCAGGTTGTGAGGAACTACCGATAGTGAAGGGTCAAGCAGAGATCAAGAAGCCTGCGAGAGAGACCGAAGGAGCAGCCCGGGGCAAAAACCAAGGTAAAAAACTATTTCAGGAAGAAAGGAGTGGTCATTAAGATTCGTCATATGTAATGGATGTTAAACCATGGCTCCCAGATGTAATGGTCTGGAAGGCAGCCGTCACTCTAGGGAGAGCTATCATGGGGGACTATGTTGGACGTACGTAAAGTATGTTGAGGACTGTGTGGCTTCCTTATTTGTGACTAGTATGATATACTTCATACACGTAACCCCATTTAAAAATGTGTTTTAATTTTAACATATTTGTGACCTTTAGCGTTGATGCAAGCTCTGGCTTACGCTTAGAAAGAGAGCCATTACATTTTTGTAATGAAAGAGATGATCCGCTGAGATCCACTACAATCCAAACCTTATTTTATAGATGAGGAAAACAAGATTAAGAAAGAGTCTGGGTACTTTTCCAAGCTTGCAGTCATCCGTAGACTTTGCAATAGAGCCCTGGCTTCCTAACTTTTAGTCATTTTCCCCCTTTCCTACCGGTTATCTCCCACGCTATATATTGTTTGTGAATTTTCCTTTTTATAGCTCTAATACCAACTGTAATCCAGGCCAGGGCACATTTCATTGCAATATGCTTTCATTCAGATCGTAAGTCCAACTTATAGAGGCTCAAAACTATGCTGAAAAGATGGTGCCTGTCAAGGAAGCTACAGAAAAAGAAAATCCCCCCTCGCCCCAAGCCTCACATAACACTTTAAAAGAGCTCATTAGTAATGGTTCTATTGGAAAATATACTGAAAATGGGTCAGTGGATGAGGAAGAAACTTGATTTATGATGGAACATTTTTCTTTTGTTTATGTTCTCTCTTCTAAGATATATTTCTGCATAAGACATTTCCATATTTTCCTAAGGGATTTTATTATCAAACCTACCAATTTAACCCAATTCAAACTGGAGTAGTTAATATGGAATCTGAAATTATCGAATTAGAGAAGTCCAAACTATATTTTTCCACCAACTCTACCTTTGTTTTTCACGCCCAACAGAAGTATCCTCAGAGAAAAATAGTTAGCCCTTATGATGTAACTGTAAAGCAATGATGACAGTTTTCGTACGAAAATCAAGCTTGCCGCTCTGTGGGCACACATTAGAGAAATACTATCATGACGCAGAAGATATCTGCAGCGCCCGTCATAGTACCTGACACGGTGAGCCCTTAACAACCATCTGCTAAAAAGACAATAAAATGAATTGCAAATTCTATACATACCTGAATTCCATCTTGACTTACATCTAATCAGTGTTTACAGTTTGTGACAGATAGGACTAATCATAAAAAAAGTTTGTAAATCAGAGAAATGAAACAAATTTTAAGTATGTCGCTAAGTTCTGAAACAATAGAGAAGGCCATATAAAATATTCATATTTATTACTACCTAGAAGCCACGATCCTTCCAATATAACTCATTTTCCAAACTGCAAAGAAATGGTTCATACTATAAAATATGAATGATTACTTTAAAAAAAAGGCTCTGTCTTCCACATAAAGCACAAGTTTCATATCTTATGTTTTCAGAAGGGCGTTCTATCTGCTCTTTGATTTGATAACATTTCTGAGAAATAACTTTGATTCAAATAAACCTAGATTCAGGTGGCAAGTGTATCAGGACAGACAGACCCAGTCTTGCTTTTTTAGCTGGTAGCCCACATGACACTTCTTCAAGGACCGTAAGTCACCATCAACAAGTAGCTTTTTTTTTTTTTTGTGGTACGCGGGCCTCTCACTGTTGTGGCCTCTCCCGTCGCGGAGCACAGGCTCCGGACGCGCAGGCTCAGCGGCCATGGCTCACGGGCCCAGCCGCTCCGCGGCATGTGGGATCTTCCCGGACCGGGGCACGAACCCGTGTCCCCTGCATCGGCAGGCGGACTCTCAACCACTGCGCCACCAGGGAAGCCCAACAAATATCTTTTATTCATGTACCTTTTGTGTCTACAACGCTGAACTCGGTGTTGGAGTGATTTATGGGGCAGTGTTAAAGATACAGAATCTGTTCCTAATTCAGCTTTTGAGTGAAAAAATATGTGACGGTAATTTGGGGAGATTTGATGACTATGCAAATACATGTAAAGAGCCCCTATTGTAAATTTCAATATGCTTTCTGGTAATCATATATTAACAAAAGCAAGGGGCTTCCCTGGTGGCGCAGTGGTTGAGAGTCCGCCTGCCGATGCAGGGGACACGGGTTCGTGCCCTGGTCCGGGAGAATCCCACGTGTCGCGGAGCGGCTGGGCCCGTGAGCCATGGCCGCTGAGACTGTGCGTCCGGAGCCTGTGCTCCGCAATGGGAGAGACCACAACAGTGAGAGGCCCGCGTACCAAAAAAAAAAAAAAAAAAAAAAAGCAAGAAATTTGGGAAACACAGAGTGCTCTTCTAAACGTGGTCCAAAACACAAAGAGAGAGTATGTATATTGACCTGCTGATTACCATACTGTTTACTCAGAACCACTCTGGTCCAAGAAATTCACCAGTGGCCTCAACTGTCCCCTTTTCCAAATCAGCTTTTCTGACTTGTTCTGGGGAACACTTAAGAGAAGCCCTGTGGAGGATAAGTTACATATTCAGCTAAGTTTATAAAATTCTGAACTACTTTCTTGGAATTTCACAATGCCTTGAGGCTCAAGAAAGCTTCTGAGAAATCCTATAGGAAAAGAACCTGCTTGCCTTTGTCTAACTCAGCATTTCCCAAACTTAAACAGGGAACAGGTTTTTTTCATAGACCATTTACTAACATCCCAGTAAACTCTAGTTTGGAAAACCTCGGCTAGATACTTCGATGGGATGATTACTGTAGTTGTGAAATCTCAAGGTTGTGCTGGGTAGAAATCGCGCAGTACCCCAGTTGTAGTTGTTGGTTTACAAGAACGTAAGCCCAGTCATATGTAATGTGTGGCATGCACACACATACGCTCTCACACACACACACTCTACACACACACACGCTCACACATACTCTTTCACACACACACACACACACACACACACACACTTCTGTCTTTTCCAAGGTCACCGCCACCCCCTGGTGAAAATGTCCTGTGGAAAGCAGTGTCACCCAGGAGACCTTGAATTAAGAATGAACTTAATTTACAACAACTACACATGTTGAGAAACAGTAACACCAAGTAACAATACGTATATTTTCTTCTTCTTCTTAGGTTTTCCATTTAAAAGGAATTGTTAGTAGTAAACTATGTCTTTGAAAGTAGTCCTTTGGACGTCCTTATTTTAAAATGAGACCGCTGCTAGCTCTCTGTGGGCACTGACATCTCAGTAACTACTCTGTTTCTCCCTCTGAGTACTATGGTATGTACACGGCAGATGTTCAGTACGTGATTACTACACTGATGAATTTGTATAAAATTTCCACCATAATTCTCATCAACAACCATTAATATGTATTGAACTGCTTGTCTTTACATGATATTTTACTCCATATGTGAATAGACTATTTTCTAGAGCAGTTTTTAGGTTCACAGCAAAATGGAGTAGCAGGTACAATATTTCCCATATACCCCCGGCCCTACACGTGCACAGCCTCCTCCTTTACCAGTATCCTTCACCAAAGTGGTACGTTTCTTATAATCCATGAACCTACAGAGACACGTCCTTGTCACCCAAAGTCCATAGTTCACATTAGGGTTCACTCTTCATGTTGTATTTACATTCCATGGGTTTGGACAATGGCATATATCCACCATCATACACAGTAGTTTTAACACTGTTGTAGAAATCCTCTGTGCTCTGCCAATCTATCCTTTCCTCCCCGCTAGCCTCTGACAACCACTGATCATTTTATCATGTCTGCATAGTTTTGCCTTTTTTAGTGTCACGCAATTGGAGTCCTACAGCACACAGCCTTTTTAGATTGGCTTCCTGAAGTTAGTAATGTGTATTCAACTGTCCTCTATGTCTTTTCATGGCTTGAGAGCTCATTTCTTTTTAGCCCTGAATAAAAATCCATTGTCTGGATGGACCACAGTTGATTTATCCATTCACCCATTGAAGGGCATCTCAGTTGCTTAAATGTTGGCAATTATGAATAAAGCTGCTATAAATATCTGTGTCCATGTTTTTGTGTAGACATAAGTTTCAAATTCTTTGGGTAAATACTAAGGAGCCAATTGCTGGAGGGCACGGTGAGAGTATGTTCAGTTTTGTGAGACACTGCCAAAATCCTCCAAAATGGCTGCAACCATCCTGCACGCCCACCGGCAATGAATGAGCGTTCCTGTCGCTCCACACACTTACCAGCATTTGGCGTTGTCAGTGTTCCGAATGTTGGCCATTCTAATAGGCGTGCAGTGGTATATCATTGTTTTGATTCGTACTTCTCTGCTGACATGGGATGTGGAACAGGTATGTGGGTTTTTAAATCAAAAGCAGGCCTCATATAAAGCAGATGAAGCAGTCATTTTGGTTCAGATACAGCTAAATAGAAAAGCAAGTCAATAGACTGAGAAACTATAGACACATCTATAGCACATGGAAAAATCCACATTCCCTATTGAGACACGTTTGGGGTATACTGAAAACAGATTTGGTCTTTTACAAGGAGGCAATAGGAACACAGCTGAAGGAGGGCATTTCATGAGCCTGTAATATGCCAGGTTTCTGTAAGGTCCATGTTGGCACTTACTATGTACTAACTAAGACGGTGCCCTGGATTCTAGTCCTTGTTTTCCTACTTCAGGATATTTCCTTGAGTTTTGAGGTCCTTCTCTGTGATATGGAAACCATATCATCTGCCTCTTTGTTTTACTACATTGCTCAAAACAAACTGACACAGCTACTTCAGGTTAACAAAGGCAGCTACAGAAAGAGTAGCCTTCAGAGCTGAGAGAGCCAGGCCACCAATTAGCCCCATGGCGAGGATGAAGTATTCAACTCTTTGAGCCTCCGTTTCTACTTCTGTAAAATGAGGCTCACACCCACGATGTAATTTATTTAGAAGACTGATTATACTATATTCAAAGTGTATGTAGCACGGTTCCTGGCACACAAAAGAGGAAATTACTGCTAGGACCTATAATGCAAGTGAAAGCACTCTCGTAAATGGTTATGGAAATAAAATATAATTAGCAATAATCTTTATGACAACACGTCACACTAACTGCTAGAATGTTCTCCCCTGTGATTTGAGTAGACCTTTATACAGTAGGACAGGGGAGAAGTTGCACTTGGATCCTGTTTGTTGCCTATTTGTCATATGATCTTAGTTAATTTCACTAAGCACAGTTTCCTCGGATAATCGAGGACGTTAATATCACTTCACTCACAGAAGTGCTCGCAGGTTTAAATGAGGTGATATTTGAAAACTCCTTAGCACAGTGTTTGGCTGGCAGAAGGTACTCAAGAAATGTTCATTTTCTTCATTTCTGTCTCAGAAACGAGTGTTAGCACCATACATAGAAGTAACAAAGAAAGTAAATCTTGCCTTTTTAGAGTGTCTAACATGTATTCAAACTCACTTAAAAATCACAGTGGATTCTGTATTACTCTCTGCTTCACAGGAAAAGAAAGTAAGTTTTGGAGAGATTAAGATACATGCTCAAGAGAGGGGGCCTGGAATCTCGTGCGGTGGTTTTATCATAGTACAACGTCCTCTGGACAGACTCTCACAGCATTCTTATTATAGCAGAAGTGCATATAACATTTGCAGTATATTCCGCATATGCAAACGTGATTACTGACTCTCTAGAGGGGGCAAATATTCCAAGGTACTATCAAAAGGATATATTTTGGGATTCTGAAACTTAAGAAGTTCCGAGGGATATCATTTTATCAGGAAAAACGAAAGAGGGAAAAATCCCTAATCCGTCTTCAGGTACGATTCTTTACACGTGCCAGAGATACGTCAGAACTGCTTCGACTGTCCCTGCCCCAGAAACCAGAGCACATCTGAAGGAGTCCAATTAATGTATGACTAACGTATGGATGAGAACTACCAGGTACCAGGCCTTTTGTTCATTACAGGGAATGGAAAGATGGAAAAGTTGTCTTCCTATGAATAAACAACTCGCTGGGAAAAATAGACAAGCAGTTACTAAACTCCCACGTAGTAAGTATACTTCTTGCGTATAAACGGCCAGAGCAAGAAATCAAATAGCTGAGCACCAGGCACTAAAGTGCTTTGCGTAGTTTTCCACATTTCATTCCTCTATTGACCCTGGGAGGCAGGTATTATTGTTCAGACGTGGAAACGGAAAGTCAGGAAGGTGAAAAGACGTGCCCCAAATCATAAACTAATAAGCGGTTAAACCAGGAGTTATGGAGGTCTGGTTGCTCCCAAGACCACACTGTACTGCAGGGCGATCTGGATGACCTGAAACCCGGGCGTGGTTTCTCCACTATTCTGTGCTGGTAAGTATAGCTTGGGTATGGCAGCCCCTGAGAGTAAACAGAACGGCATTCTCGTATTCCTTCATACGTACTTAATATACAGGTCCGTATATTCATGACAAACTTTAGTAATAATCACCCTCACGTTTCTAATGGAAGGCAGGTTGATTATAGTTTTTGGAAAATACAAAATAACCTTTTAAGAAGCCTAATTTACTCCACCTAGGCACAGCTCTTAGGGATCTTCATCACTTTCTAATTCGAACCATTTACTTTCATGGAGGACATTACCTACCCGTGCTGGTAGATCGCTTTCTATAAATTATGTACAACGCAAGCAGCAGTGTATAATACCACTACTTAAATAAATATGTATTATTTATAGTGTCACAGGTGAAGTATTGAAAGAAATGATATAATTTGCCAAGAATCCTATTTTGAAAATAACTTGTCCGGAATGCTGAACTTGTGCAATACTGGCTTTTTTCTGCTGTTTAGATTTTTTTGTAATAAATGTGTGTTATAATAAAATATTTCAAATAAACACTGCATTATTAATGTACCTTGTACTTGCCCTACGGCAGCAAAGGCATAAATGATTCATTTAAATCCAGGGCTCTTCCTGCAACACACAGTCAGTACTTCTGAGTTCTATATGGGAAGACTGTACCTTTACTGTTTCCATTTCGACATGAATCTCACATGCTAATGTGGTACCTACAGTATTTCATGCTCTACAACCGAGTATAGATCTTTTTCCTCTTACTTCCACGCCAGGGATCTGTGGCAAAACTAATATGACTATTTAGTACGGCCAGTATTTTCAAAAGAAAATATATACAGGTGAATTTCTTCTCTAGTTCTATCGGATTCCTTGTCTTTTCTTTTTTTCTCCATCTTTCACTGGGTTCAAACAATCCATTTGAAACGGCGACAAAATGCATGGGTCTTAAATCGTGTTATAGATCATTTCAAGGCCAAGAGAATGAATATAGTAGCATCACTTCGTGCTTTGGGACATTAATAATCCGGAATTACCAGAGAAGGAAACACGATAACAAACTGGTTACTCCCGGCAATTAATTTTTACCACAATGGGACCAAGGGACAGAACACTTTTACCTTCCCATTTTTCATATATATTACATTATGTAGTTTCCATTAAATATTACCTAGTGGTTAATTAAATATTATGAAATGGTATTCACTCCAAAGTATTAATCAATACTTGCAATTCATTCGCCTCGAGTGTAGAGATCAATTTCTGGAAGTAGTCTTATAAGCTGTTTATCTTCTACATTTTTCATATCTGAAATTGGAAATTGTAAACTGCCTTTTAACGCAATAATCATAAAATGATTCTTATTAATAGCTTTCTAATAAAGCCATCTTTTACATTCCCTCTATGCGAGATTTTCAACTTGTTGATGCTGAACATCCCAGCAGGCAGATACAGACTCAAGTTCTCTCAAGAGGGCCTATCAAACAAGCATTTCAACAGGCGTAACGCTCTTGAACAAAGTGGGCTTCATCTGTGGGCTCCAAAGTCAGGGTTAGGTTAATCCACTGAACAGGCATCCAGGTGGACCAGGCACTGGACAGGTAATTCTCCAGGTTTGCAAATCAGAAAGGGAGCAGAAACAATTCGTCTCCTTAGAGGACTCCCCTATGTGCTGATACGCTGGGGGCTGGCTGGCTGGCTTGAGCGGTTCACAAGTCTGAATCAGGAGACATTGGCAAAACGTGGAGGAGAGAAGAGCAGATGAGAGAGATCTGGGGAAAATGGATCAGAAAAGTCTATTTACTGAAAATCCTAACCCCACTTCTTTATGACTCCTGATACGGCTTTATTCAAAAATTACCCCTTAAATGGCGTAAGATTTAGGGACTTTTATTTTTAAATCTCCTTAAAAATCAAGGAATTCAGAATAGTGCTGGTCTCTGAAGAGCCTTGGTACAACTCCCAAGAAATCACTGAGTAGCGTAAGGCCTTGAACAGCTTATTTAACGTCTCTGGAAATCCCTTCATCAAATAAACGTGGATGATGATCGTATTATCTCTTAGGGTTGCAGTAAAGATTAAATGCATTAGTATGTACAGAGGTTAGAGCGATGTCCAGCATTAGATGGATCTTAGATACATCTTAGCTATGACTACTATGAAATAGTCTTAGCAGTTTGGGGAATTTGAGCCTTTGTTGCCTAAACAGTGCTACGTTTCGACTGGCAAAATGTTTCTCAGGTAGCCTTTTCATTCCTGACAATGCTGTGAATTGTGAGGGAGCCACAGTTACTCATTCCTTTGCTAATATTGGTGGCATTTTAAAGCAGAGCGCTTCACCAGACAAGAGGGAATGCGTTTCTCCCCTCTCCCTTCTCTCCTCCCTCCTTCCTTCCATTTCTATCTACATCTACCCTATGCTTATGTTCTCAAGGACCTCGCTGTCAAGGAGAAGAGACAAAATGAAAAAACATCAAAGCTATTAAAATGTGAGTCAGGTTTAACTTTTTGATCTTACAGGAGTTGAAGTCCTTGAGTGAGAGTCAGATATTTAGAGGGCGAGCGGGGCATTCCATTCCGGGGAGAAGGGCAAGTGCAATGGCAGAGAGTAGGAATCTTTGTGGGTTGAATTGTGTGCTCCCCAAAATCCACATGCTGAATTTCTAACCCCCAGTGCCTCAGAGTGTAACCTGATATGTAAATAGGGTTGTTGCAGATATAATTAGTTCAGATGAGGTCATACTGGTGTAGGGCGAGACCTTAATCCAACATGACTGGTGTGCTTATACAAAGGGGAAATCTGGACACAGACACGTTGCCATGGGAAGACTGGAATTATGCCACCACAAGCCAAGCAACGACCAGAAGCTAGAAGAGAGCCTGGAACAGATATTTCCATCCTCCTTCAGTGGGAGCTTGACCCTGCTGACACCTTGATCGTGAACTTCTGCCCTACAGAACTGTGAAATGATCCATTTCTGTTGGTTAACCCACTCAATTTGTGATACTTTGCTATGGCAGCTCTAGCAACTACTACAGCAATAAAGATGGAGCTTGTAGAGGACTGATCTGGTTTCAGATTAGTAGAACCAGTGGAGGGTAAGCCCAGATAGGGTAGAAATAACTGCAGATATGAAAGTCAGGCAGAGAAATGTGGGGGTGTGTGTCAGACGTATATGTACGTGTATATATATACACACATATATACATATATGTATATAATACATACATTTAATTAATATTAATTTTATGAAGAATTTCATGAATAGTATTAATATTTTAATTCTAGCCAACACATATCTGAGCATCTACTAACTGCTGTAGACCCTTGGGATACATTGGGTCCAAAACAAAAGTATGAGACATATAAAAATTCCTGTCTTTGTGGCACTTATGTTCTAGTGGACACATGCAGACACAAACACACATACTTCTCAGTAGAAATATTTCTTCAAATGAAATATCACATGGAATATATCAAACTATACACAAATATATGAGAAATGCAAGACCAACAAAAGTAAATTGCTGTGGTAGAAGAGGTAAGTGGTGAGTGTGGACAGAGGAGTGGTTACTGTTTAACCTGCCTGTCTCACACCGCGGTGCCCCAGGGACAGGTCCTCAGCCTCTTTCTGAATTTACAGAACTTCCTCTGAAGAGGACGGTTTGTGAGCCTTTGTCATAAACCAATGGCAGTGGTCATAGATTGTGGAACAGAGGAGTGACATGATGAAAAGACATTTTAGAAGAATTGTTTGGTGGTGATACATAGGATGGAATGGGATGAAAAGAGATTAAGGAAAGAAGAAAACTGAGAGGCTGAAAGTCAGAATGAATGGGTGGATACAAGAGCAGTGATGTCCTGAGGAGGGGCACAGTGATGTCCGATGAGGGGCATTTGGGGACCATGTTTAATGCAGAAGAATATGGGATCTAGGAAGGAACAAAATTCCAAGAATTTATGCTACAGATACAGTCCTGTGCAAAGAGACATGCGCAAGAACATACATTTCAGCACTCTTTGTACTAATAAAAATTTTAGCATTTATCAGAATATGATGGTAAGGCTACCTCTAAAGAGGGAGATATTATGCAGTCATAAGAAAGAATGAGGTAGACCTTTATGCGCTGAAATGGAAAGTCTCTGTATTGTCTCATGAAATGAGACTAGTGTGGGAGCTGTGGATGTCCTGGGGGCAGAGAGAGGGGAGCAGGTCTACCCTGGGTGCCAGCAATAAGGGGACACATTTTCTGTCCAGTATTTTTAAATGGTATGAAACTCACTAGATCTGGTATGCTTTTTATTATCACTGCGTACCAGCATCTCCCAAATGTCAGTGATAAAACACTTCTCCCTGAAAAATATTTTATTGGTCTAAGTTTGAAACAATTGCGGCAGTTACAATATATATGGAAACTTCAAATTAGTACATTTTTATAACTTACCCCTTAATAAGCCTTGTGTTCTATCTAGAAGTTAATTCAGAGAACTGCCATTTAGAGAGTTGGTCCCTGACTCAGCAACACATGTTCACTCTGAGAGTAAAACCTCAAGTTCTGTTTCTCAGTCTTTTCAATCACTGTGCTATCATTGTTAACTTTGAATCTACTCTTTAAATGTAGGAAGTAGGGGCATAAACTGCTTTCAAAGACAGCTTGAAAACTTGTGAACTATTATGAATGTTGGAAGTTCTTACAAAAATGTAATAGGAATTTATAATGAATTTTCTGGTGAATATATTTTAGTGGAAAAATTTTGAGTGCATACATATTTAAAAGCTGCTAAAATCTATCCCAAACAGAAAAAAAGACATGGAAAATATTATAATTGCTAGAACTTTTTTGTGAAATGGGATTTTATAAATACCTGCCAGACTTTTCCTTACGTTTAAGCCTTTCCTTAATTTGTGTACGTATTGCCTCACGTAAAGGAAAAATTTTCAAGATTAAAACTAATAAAAAGCTAACAAAAACATACATGGAGCTTTTACTAAACATTTTTACATCTTGTATTTCTTTCTTGAACATTATTATTTTTTAAACTATGATGTTGCCAAAAATAAAGGAGAATGTTTAAAAATTATATCCAGCATCAAATGTGCTAGTTTTCCATGTCTCTGTGCACAACAGTGTGTGTGTATATAGTTCCACCCATTAAGAAATATAATGTAATACACACATTCATATTGTCTATATAAACGCACACACAATGTTTGTATTAGTACTTGAATATGTATAGAGCGTTTTGGAAGGATGCACTAGAACGTTTCTCTTAGGAAATGGGATTTGGAGAAAAAGAGAAGAAACCACTTATTTCTTGTTTTATATCTTCTGTTCTTTTTCTACAATGTTTATATGCTATCTTGGTAATACTTTAAAAACCAGTTTCATTTTTCAAGAGAAAATGACCTAAGATTTAACACCTTTAATACTCCAGCTACTTGTTTCAGAAGTTTACAAAGGAGAAGATGTTGTAGTACCTAAGGGTGTAGGTTCTGGACTGTCTCCAGCTGAGTCTGGAACCTGACTTGGCCACTGCAATGTGAGCTTGGGATGCTGCCTCACCCATCTGAACCTCACTTTCTACTTCAGTGAAATAGGAATGAGAGTAGTAGCACCAATATGGGAATGCAAGTCTGTGCAGCCACTATGGAAAACAGTACGGAGGTTCCTCAAAAAACTAAAAATAGAACTGCCATATAATCCAGCAATCCCACTCCTAGGCATATATCCGGACAAAGCAATAACTCAAAAAGATACATGCACCCCTATGTTCATAGCAGCACTTTTCACAATAGCCAGGACATGGAAACAACCTAAATGTCCATCAACAGATGAATGGATAAAGAAGATGTGGTACATATACACACACACACATATACAATAGAATACGACTCAGCCATAGGAAAGAATGAAATAATGCCATGTGCAGCAACATGGATGGACCTAGAGATTATCATCCTAAGTGAGGTAAATTAGAAAGACAAGTACCATATGATGTCACTTATATGCGGAATCTAAAATAGGACACCAATAACCTGTCTATGAAACAGAAACAGACTCACAGACATAGAGAACAGACTTGTGGTTGCCAAGGCGGAGGGGGGGCGGAGGAGGGATGGACTGGGGGTCTGAGGTTGGCAGATGTAAACTATTATATACAGAATGGATAAACGGCAAGGTCCTATTGTATAGCACAGGGATCTACAGTCGATATCCTGTGATAAACCATAATGGAAAAGAATTTTAAAAAGAATATATACGTGTGTGTATTACTGCATCACGTTGCTGTACAGCAGAAATTAACACAACATTGTCAATCAACTATAAGTCAATTAAAATAAAAGAATAACGTCAATAAAATTGACAGGAGTGTCAAATGAGTTAATCACTGTCACATACTTGGAACAGTACTGGCGCTCTTAATGTTACCTACTAGTAAGATTATTATCTCACCTACAAAAAGAAAAAAAAAAAACAAAACTAAGTTCCCTGGGAAAACATAAGAATTACAGGAGCTGACAAACAGCACAGGGGGCAAACAGCATTCATCACCTACAGGATTCTTCCTATTTCTCTAGCACAAGTGCAAGGGCTGAGAGCAAAAGTGGAGAAAGCAGGTGGTAAAAGTGCAGGCAGCATGGTGACAGGAAGAGCCCAAGACAGGGGGCACCATCGACATGACAGGCAGCTAAATCTTGCAAGGAGGCTGGGGATGAAGGGGACACACCGTAGTTCAGATCTTTGGCAGCTAAAGCACTGTCCCGACAAGGTGTGGCCAAGTACGGAAGTTGAGTAGTGAGCTTGCAGGTCTGTAGACACATCATTTGTGATGCTAATGGTAACAGCTAATAAGATGTATTAGGTTATCACTGTAAGTACTTTTACTACATGTATTCATTTAAACCTCACAACAAGAGTCTTCTATACTAGGTACTATTATTAGCTCTATTAAAAGATGAGGAAACCGAGTTACTGAAAAGGTAGGAAGCTTGCCCAGATGGTCCAGTTTCACAGGTCAGTCTCTTTACCACGACACTAAATCATCTCTCTGAGTAGTAACAAAGAATTATGTCTTCCAAGAGTCTAAAATGCCATCTACCTGACAACTGAAGTCATCAAGGATAATGGTGGAAGAAAATGATAGTAAGAAAACACTGGAATCCTCTGGAAAGATGAAAATAGCTGCTAGGGGAATCAGAAGATGGCAGCATTGATAACTGAAATGGGATCGCAAGGGAATCAAACACCGGAAGCTGAGGTAGGCCTGTCAGTCAACGACTGGGAAAGCGGTAAGTAATGAGGGCCGGGGAGAGGAGACTCTCCCTCAGATTTTTCTTTGTGTCCCTCTTCCCCTGCCCCCCGCGGTGGATGCTAGAGTCAGAACTCACTCTGCAAATATATTCCCTTAATTTTAAGGGCGTTCTCCCCATCGTTGCTTGGTGAAATCGTACAGCACTTCAAGGCTAAGAGAAGACATTATGTTTCCTAACATTTTTCCCAGTTCTCCCATTTGGAATTAGTTTTTCCCAACTTTGGGTTCCTCAAACTCTATCTTAGAATATTTTCCCCCTAAAACTGTAAGCCCATTGATGAGAACGGACATAAGGGACATGAGGAGTCCAGCAGGGTCAAGGATGGAGAAGTGGAGAAAAGGGAGGAGAAGCTGATTTGGAAAACAAGACTGTATAATCGTCAATGACTGACGGTATAATTTTGATGAACTTTTAACATCATTACATTAGAATGCACAATTGCCCAGATCCGTGTGCATTTGGAGAAATTCAAGCAGTTGTTACTGTGTTAAGGGAACACACCGAACCCAGGACAGAGCGAACCTCTGTCTACCAACCAATGGCCCATGCAGACGGCATCACTAGGAACAAAAGCAAAGGACCCAAAGGCACTTCAGGGGCTGGGGAGTGAAGGCTTCCTTATGGAATATTGTCCAATTCCCCTGGAAAATGTCCATGAAGCAGAACACTTGTTTGATCATCAATAACAAGCAATAAGTTTTTCAGACCCAGTTGAAAACAATTTTTTCATAATTTTACTAAGTAGAAATTGGTCCTGTATAACATAAAAATGGAAAACGAGAAAACAAATTGTCCAGAAGCCCTGCCGGCCAGATTATCAGTAGTATGGGGGCTCTAGGCTCAGGACAGAGTCGATCTTCAAGACTACTGTAGTTTTTCATCTTTACCTTTTATCTTGAATCGGTCTATTTACTACCAAGACTGTTGGGCAGCCACTGGAGCATTTTCTCCTCTTTTTCCACCCTAACTGTGTTAATAGAAAATAGGAGAGGGTAAAAGAGTAATTCTAAAGGGGCAAAAAGGTCTCTCAGAATAAACTGGGCAGAATCAATGTGTAAAACCCTTCAAGGAGAAGAATATAAAGCACTTACTTGTTCATTGTTCTGTGACTTCACTTCAGCCCTTTCATTATGTGGCTGACATGAGACACATATGGTCCAATTGTCTTGTGTCTCCATAATAACACTAAAATTATTCAGTAGAAAGCATACATTACAACCGTGACACGATGCCCTAATGAGAGAGTGGGGTCTTGGGTCTATGCCCAGGCCAAGGTCAGGAAGAAAGTCCCACGCTTAGATTCCTGGGATGTCAATATCCAAGAGAGGAGAGACAAGGGATGTTGGTTCAAAAGTTGTACAGAGAAGTAACAAAATAGTGCAATGACTGCAGAACACATATTGTACTGATTCAAATAATGACACAATCCACAGAAACAAACTACATACATTAAAGTACGAAGGCCCATGCATTCTTGCAGGTTTTCAAAAAAATCAAATGAGAATAACTGTCGTTTTAGCCCATCATGCAAACTCAGCATTGCATATAAATACTGGAAAAAAGGACTTCAGTTCGTTTTGCTTCTGTATCTAAAGTAAACTAATTCAGCACATATAAGCCACTTCATTTGAATTTTGAAATAAATATATTATTCTATCAAGAATAAATTTAAGCTAACAAACATAGCAAAGGAAGAAGAACTGCAATTTTGTGACATCCTTTGTGTTTCTGGCTACTATCGGAACACCTAGGAAACTTTCGGGGAATGTCTCTTTAAAAAGAAGTGATGTCATTATATAACCATTTTGAAACAATTAGAGTCTGTTATCTCAAACATTACCAATTTGATAAGGCCAAGTCCAAGAATGGAAAAATAGAATGAGTGTTTTTACAAATCGCCACTCCTTGGTGACTGCCAAACGTATACCTTTTGGACTTTGAAAAAGACCCTTTAGGGAGAAGAAAACGGCAGAAGAAAGAGGGAAAAATCTACTTAATGTTTTATGGACTCTTATTAAAAGAAAGTCTCTCCTTTTATTAACCGTGGGGGAAAAAAAAAAAAAGAAACCCTCCATTAATATAGAAACTACAGCTACCAACTGGAGGAGACTGTGATAACTGCGCCTCCCAAGATAACAATATAAGCCTATCAGGAATCGGTTTTCTGAATTTTAATGATAGTTTTCAAACAGGGCTCGTGATTCAGTAGGGGCCAGTAAAACTTTACGCTATGTGTTTAAGGATTTCTTTCTCCTTTGGTACACATTTTTGATCAGAGCTTTGCTCTAGGTATTAGTCCGAAGACTCTGAATCACGCTGAAGTCTTAGCTAAGCAGCCGTTAGGAACCAAAGGGAAAGGGAGTCTGTGATGAAATTAAAATGAGATTTTTTTTTTTTCGGTCAGGTATCGTCGTCTTAAATAATTCCTCAACTTAGCACAGGAAGATTATGTGAAAAGACAATTTTCCAAATACGGTCATCCCGAAAGTTTGCTTTTCTGAGAGCTACTTGGATCATGAAATAAGAAGAATACATTGTGGGTTTTATTTTTACTCATTCTAAATCGCTAGCCTATGAGAATGTGCTGATTTTAAAGTGTAAAGTAAGATCAAGGAATAAATGGTCACCATGAATATTAAAATTAATTTTAGGTCATTAAGTATTTTCATCACTATACAACTGATTGAACATCTTGCTTGTAAAATTTTAAAATTATTCATCTTCAAATAGTTTGAAATATTTACCATGTATATACTTAAGTTTGGGGTCCATATGTAATTTCTAATGAGTAGACAGTACATCTCGGGTGCTTTCAGAAGCCGGTTGCCCTCTGACTTAAGGAAAAAAGAAATCATTTGTGTCAGTGTTTGAATGTAAAGTAAGATGAACCAGGAATACAATTTAATCCTCAGAAATACAGACTTTTAATATATTTGACATCATAAAAATATGCTGAATATTAGCTTTTATATTAGTTGCTATAAATTAATCCATCTATAATGCCTCAACAGGTACAAAACGTATCGAATGAGGGATTTTGCCTGTAATGTAAGCGGCATCAGGGCAGATGCGCTTTGTACCGTAAGATTTCATATTTCAACGTGACAAAATGGAGGAGCCACACGAAGCCTCATTTCGGGTGCAAACTGCAAGCTGGAGTAAGTTCCAGAATAGTAAACAATTAGCTGCTTTATTTTCTTTTTAATAAGACTGAATTACCAGGTCATATCTACTGGCATCTACTTGGCTAATAAAAATCTGTTTAATAGGATTTGCCATTTTTCCAATTGCTATCATGATCAGCTTTGCATTCTGATTATCTCTAAACTTTGCCTCAATTTTCTCACAGAAAAGCTCTCAGTGGTAATTGCTTTAACATTTATTCCAGGTCAAGTGGTTAAGTATGAATAATGATCTGTCAAAAATGTACAGTAATGCCGTCAATAGAGCAATTACCATTTAGCTGGAGAGTATTATGGCAAAAGAGCACATTAACCAGGCACAATAAACACAACAACAGAGGAAAAGGGGCAAAGGGACTGACTGACTGCAAAACCTGTACGTGTTCCTGACAGATATTAATTGTCTTTCAAGACCAGTTACCCATACCTTCACAATGGTCTTCCCCATCTAGAACGAATTAGGAGTTTTTCATTACTGGTAAAAGGAAAACAAGTGTTTATACAGCTTACATTTAATATGCCCAAAAAGGTTGTCTCGCTCTATTTTCTTGCCACGGTGTTTATTTCTGCAGCCCCTCTCCTCTCCTAGGACAGCCCACCACAGGGCGGTATTAGTTGTCTATGGTAGTGAATCACCGATTAAATTCACGTTAATGGGAGGTGACAGCACCTGCTTTTGTTGTCAATATTACTACAAAGGCCCAATTTTTCAAAGTGTCTTTCTGTAGAAGAAGCAATGAATAAGGCTGTAACTCAATATGTACAGCACTACTTCGGGGGGAAGACGGTGATAAAAAGGAAATACGATGTTTACCCAGTCGACACACAGCATTGTTTAGTTGCTACTCCCTTAATATCTGGGGCTAAGGGAAAACCTTGTAACCGATATTCAAGAGCAGATGAAAAATGGCTCTTTGCTTAGAGGTAATTCTGTAGGTAGTAACTCTGCAGCTAGCTAAACACTTCAGCGCCTTTACTGAAAAACTTGCACGGAATTTGGCAACAGGCTGCTGTCAGATTTACCTTACACTTCCACTGACTGATGTTTAGTTAGAAGAAATATGCTCAGATTTTAATTTGAAGGGAAATGCACTCAGGAAAGTGGCCATAGGTTACCAAAAACTATTTATGTTTACACTCGCACTCAGAAAACGATTCTTTGAGTTTAGTCTGTATAGAATGATGGGTATGGGTCCACACTTGGCGGTCACATAGATTTGGGGTTTAACCTCTCAGTTTTCTCACCTGCAAGGTGGGGTAATTATATAGCTTACTTGTTATACGGCCACAATGACATAGTGAATGGGATGTGTCGGGTAGAGTGGCAGGCACCTGGTACACGTGTCCTAAACATCCTCTCGTTCATCGTGCTACGGATGTTAGAGGGTCAATATAATGAAACTCTGCCTTCGGAGAGCTTCAGCTGGGATTTGTATGCAGCAAGTAGAATAATGCACTATACGGGATGACCGCCACTAGCAGCGGTGGGCATGGGACACACAGATGTGCTAAAGGATTCCAGCAAAACTTTCTCTCCTGTTTGAGAGGCTAAGAGAAGGTCGAGGTTGCCCCGGTACACTGGAGCTACGGCTCACCCTCGGTGCTTCCTCCAATTCGCAAACGTTTTAAGGTTTATTCTCCAGTTTCCACCACTTTACCACTTACTCACTGGCTCCACCCACATCCTGAAGTATTTCTCAACACGGGATTTCTGATTTTAATAGATAGTATGGGAGGAAGCGGCTCCATGATCAAACAAGTTAGGAAGACACCAGGTTAAACAATGTTCATCTTTTTTTTCTACTGAAAATGTCATGTATTTCTTAAACTAGTTTGCGTTCTAAATTCCCAGGGAAGGGAAGGGGTTGGTATGTGGTTTCCCCCACACTCATTTGACGACGGAATGGTTTTTTCCTGGTGTACCTAGTGCTATGAAGAGCATGCCTAGGGCGACATGGGTCTTCTAAACAGCTCTCATCGCGGCCACAAAAATCTCTGCAGAGCCAAGTCCAACGATTGCTTCCCCCTCTTTGTTTTTTTTGTTTGTTTGTTTTGTACTAAAAGCACAGGCTGTGGAGCTGGCCTCCCCGCACTGAAGCCTGTGCACTGTGGGAGGGAGCCTGGGCAATCCAGTCTCCTAATGAGTCAGGATCCTCCACTTACAAAACAGAGGCTGTAAGAGAACATTCCTTCACTGTGTTGTTATAAGGTAATTCCTGTAAAGAACGTAGAACAATGCCTGGCACGTGCTAAACTCTAAATACACTTTAGTTCTTGTCAGCTTCATCTCCTCCTTCCTTCTTGAAACTCTCTCCTTCCTCGGCTTCTTTGAGATATTCCTCTGTTGTAATCACTTCTGGTCAGTTTTCCATGACCTCCTTCCCCCGTCCCGCCTGCCCCCCTTCCACGTTCAGGCCATAGTTCCACTCCTTCACTTTTTACATTTTCCCTGGAGGTACAACAACGCAGAAGGCATCAACTGTCAGCTTTTCCTGGTGGTCTCCCAAACATCCACCCTCGCCTCTCACTCTATATTTAAAACGGCTTGATGGATCTTTCTGAAACTGAACTCAGAGCCTCCCCACTGCCCCGCCGGGCCCATCTACACCCCATCTTCTCCCGTGCCCCGAACGTGGGTGATGACGCCCCTGTCCATTCAGTATTCAGTTTTCTACCCAGAAACACGGGAATCATCCCTGACCCCTTCCTTCCTCCAGCCGCTCCACATAACTGACCGGCAGCCGAGTCATTCTATATGTCCACTCTTCTCCATCCATTCTGCACCTCCTTCATCCTCACCGGTCTCCCTGCCTCCGGTCTGCTAAGATCAAATCCTTCAATTACAGTTCTCTCTAGAAATCTCTTCAGGCTACACTCTGGCTTAAATCCATCCAGTTCCTGTAGGATATGGTTTAAACTCCTTCACTATTGTTGCCAAGATCCTGGGTTGGCTGGCTTCTGCTGTAGGCTGCTGTGCTATTCTCTAGATCCTGCCCTTTCCACGGTGTGGGATATTACCTGGGCATGGAACTGTATTCCCTAGCTTCCCTGCAGTGAGGTTCTTGTCAATGGGCTGACAGAAGTGATGTGTTCTGCTTCCAGGGTTTGTCATTAAAATGACTGGGTCTGGGATCACTGGTCCACTTCTTGCATGTCTCTGGCAGGAGGTGACGACAACTGAATCATCTGCTTGAACCCAGAGAGGAAAGTGCCGTGTCAAGGGGGACAGCAGCTCCTCTCGTGAACGATCCCCTCTGGCCAGTCACCTCCGGATCATGACACTAGAAAGAAGGAAGCTCCTATCATCTCGAAATACTTTGTTTTGTTGTCTTTTTATTATTGAAGAGTGGACACTACCCTAACTAACGTGTCCTCTAAGAGCTGCTTCCTCAGTCCTTCGCCTCAGCTCGAATAAACTGCTTTCCACTCCTCAAAGGTACCACGTACTTTATTCCTACTGGACTTTGCACACATTGTTTTCTCTTTTCGGCATCTATTTCCTCTTTTCCTTCTCCTTTTACTTGAAACTCTAGTATATCCTTTAGGTCTTAATGGAATAACACTTCCTCTGGCAAGTCCTCAAGGACTGTCCTCCTGCATCCCAGTCTACGACCTGGACAGCTGCCATGCACTCCCAAGGCACCTGCACTTCACGAGGCAAGGCAGGGACCCGCCATGATTTCAATCATTGGTTCAATTATCTCCGGTGTTGGGTTCTGGGCTTCATGAACACAGGAACCCACTGTCATCCTTACTGGTTCCCCTCACAGCTTTGCATGATGTCTGGCGCATAATAGGTCCTCCATACATCTTTGTTGCATCCAACTCAATTCAAACTCAGCAGGACCAAAACCAACTAAGTGATCATCTCTCCTGAGCCCCTGGCCATTTTCTTGACTGTGATTTATGTCTTAGTTAATGACAGTTCCCACCCTCTCGATGCCCCAAATAGGAAATATAACGTGTCACCCTTATTCCTCACTTCTCACTCTAATTGGACACCAAGTTATTTTTAAGGTACCTCTGCAATGCCTCCTAAGTAATCTTGGTGTTGGATCCCACTGTCACCTTTCTTCCCTTGCCTGGATGAGTCCAGTACTTGTTTCCCATCAGCTGCCCCCAAGCCTGCTCTCCCTGTGTCCAGCACTTCCTTCCGGAATGAATACAGCTGATTTCATTCTTATCCTTAAAAATCTCTAACTACCCTCTCTTGCAAACACCTGAAAATGGCTAGCTAGCTAACTGTCCGTCTTTAAACCTGGTTTCACCTTATATGTCTGTATTCACCTTTTCCCTGATCCTGATCTAGGGCAGTGATGGTCTCACTTTGAGTTGAAGTTAAAAACAAAGATGCTTAAGTTTCAATCACTCAAAGTTGGGGGATCACAGCCATCATAGGCATCTGCATTTGTAACAAACACCAGTGAGTGATCTGAGGACCACTGAGAAACATTGGCTTGGCTAAAATGAACTTCTTCATGTAGCCCAGATAAATATATCATGCCATCTCACACCCGTGGGCACACATCATTATCCTTTCCTGAAAATACTCTTTTCTTCCAATCAAGCTCAGATGTCTCAAAACTACAGAGTTTTACTTATTCCATCAGAGTTGTTACTGAGGCCAGATCCCTGAAGCCTGAAATGTCTGGGTCATGCGTCTGGATGTGGGAGCCAGTTTCCTGACCAGGGATCGAACCCGGGCCCCCTGTGTTGGTAGCATGGAGTGTTAAACACTCCGCCACCAGGAAAGTCCCTGTCTTTCTTTTGTTGACGCCACCAAAATCCCAACCGGTCAGGCTGGACAACGGAAAGGCATCCTTTACTCCTATTTATAATCTCTCTCACTTTCTCACCACCACCCTCTTTTGTGTGCTTAAACACTTGGCATTTTGGAGTAACTTCCATAATTGTTCCTTAATATTTTCATGAAGAGGGCCAAGTAAAAGGCTCTGAAATCTCCCTGCAACCAAAATAAAATTTAAAAAAATATATAAATAAAAATAATGTTGCAACCCAGTGTGTGTATGTGCGTGTGTGTGTGTTCAGAGTTGGGAGATTTACAGTATGTTTCTAAGCCAAGGGGCAGGGCCAACGCCATGGACATCACTGGACACATGGAAGATGTATGAGAGAGAAGAGGTAACTCATAAAACAATGCTAGGTGGTGGTGGTCCAACATGGGAGCCAGGCTGTTCAGGCAATATGGAACATCTTCTATATGGCCAAGCATTGTGTTAAGAAATGGGGATGAAAATATAAAGAAGATGCAGGGAAATTTTGAGCTGGGAATGACGAAAGATGGCATCAGTCATACCACTTGGCCTTTGTCTTAAAAAGTAGGAGACAAGTTGTTGTCTGTAAAGAGAGTATAGGGGTTGAGGAAGAGAGTGTGGGGATGAAAGGAGGCAAAATGTTTTGAGCAGCCTGTATATCTTAGCGTGGGGCCCACTGACTTCTGCAAAGAGCAACACGCTTATTGGTCCAATGATGATGACTTTGGAAACCTTTCCCTCTGAAGAAATGTCAGAATGAATTATGGGCTTCCTTCAACCATGTCCCATAGAAGACCACAGCAACCTGAGGTTTTGTTTGTTTTGCTTTTTCCCCAAAGGGTCTGCAGTTTGCCAAAAGAGAAATAAAAATGGGACCGAAAGAAGAGAAACAATTGGATTCTATGCCAACAGGAAAACCACATGCGTGCTAAACAACGGTTTTATATTATATGATGTAAACTATGTGACAAACAAGTATTACATTCACCTTAACGAGGAAAATTGAAAGCTAATCCCTATATAATATGAGTTACCAGAAGATTGGAAATAAAAATTTTCGTCAAATGACCTGCTTTCTTTTGCACAATAATCTTTTTTTTTTTTGTCATTTAAAGGGAAGTATAGGCAAATCAGTCTGATTTGAATGGAAGTTTTATTTGAAATAGATACTAGGATTATTCTGGAATCTGCTACTGCAGAACAAGCCCAGGTAACACATTAGACACAACACTATCTTAATCACATTATTTCTGAAAATTCTACAAGTTCAAAGTTCCTTGGTGTCAGCTGTGATGTCAGTTTATCCTTTCTGTCTACTCAGGAAACTAACAGAATTCTCCATGTCTAGTATGAGTTACAAAAATGCTGACATCAGGTTAGAGTTATACACTGATGCTTTTTATTACATTGGCTTATGGTTTAAAATGCTGTCCTTATTTAGGTTAGTTCTGGAAAACAATTCACATTATTTTTCTTTGAAGTTCTGATATCCATATTATTTTATAATCTTTAAATGAATACCATCGATAGAAATGGCAAATTTTCGGCTGTACTCGGTAACCACAGATTAATATTTTCTTTCTCTTTGATCTTTTTTATTCCCCAAGTTTCAGTAACCTCTTCAGCATTACAGACAAGAAGACACACATCATCCTTATTGAAAGGCCGGAAGAAATCCCCCATGTGCTGAGAAACTGCAAGTGGGAACAAAGAATTGAACGGTGGCTCTTACACAGTTATTTATGAGACAATACACTGCCCTATTGTATGCTTGCAAAATATATGTTTTAATTAACATATAAATCAAAGTAAAGATAAGAATACCACTGCTGTTCCTCTTTCCAAATACTATATGGCATTTTGATTTAAAAATAGGAATTTGACATTTGCCCCTTGAACACCATTAAACATACTCATCATTCTCTCCAAAATCTGCCTCAGCTCTCCTTCTCTTGATGTATCTATTATAGAAAGTTCTAGATTTCGGTTATTCAGGTAATAGTATTAAATGACATCCAGGGTTTGCCAACTTTCCTTAGTCACTATATATTTTCCTATACAGGTTAAGCCAGAAGGATCTATTACAACTACTACTAATTGGGAGCTGTAGTATTACAGGTGATAAAGACACGATGTGATTGCAGCCATGACAACTGAGATAGGAAGGAAGAAAAGGGATGCTGAAGACCCAGATTTCACGTGATAAGCTTGAGGGTAAAGACTGTTCCAAAGTAGAAGTTTCTAGGCAAGCTGAAAAGGATTAACAATCCCTACATCACTGCTGTGTAATAAGCAAGTGTAACAGACGGCAGCGAAGATGGTTTGAGTCAGTGCTCTGGTTTCCTCACATGCTTTCTTATGTTTTCTTCTTTAATTTGAGCTCTGAACACCTCATCTGAAGCAGAACCCTAAGAGGGTCTAATGGGTGAAATTACAAAGGAGAATTTCTTGACTCATGCAGGCTTCAGATTTAACTTTTAGTAAATCTGTTTTAGGAAATGCAGTATCCTGGGAATTTAAAACAGAGTAATATGCCCTTTTGAGGCTATCATGCATAATCTTTGAGTGACAGGTATTCCTTTCCTGCTATCAAACCTGCTCAGATTTTTATAATCAGAAGCCCACATGCTCTGAAAAAGTCTACCTGACTTGTTTAATGAGTGACTTTCCCCAAAGTTTGTCTCTGCTGTCAAAATCCCTCACCCATGATAATCACTCCCACCAGAACTCCATCAGTTTCAGCTATTATTTCCTCCCAGATGCAACTTTTTAAGGACCCAAAACCCACTGCACATCTAAGTTGACTGAGATGACACATTTTCTCTGTACCACAAGAGTTCTACTTACCAGGGACTGTAAACAATGATATTATTATAAAATATCACCCATTTTCTGTGCTGTCAAACATTATCCCCAGGGGATCAAAAAATGAATGAAATTTACCAACCGGCACTGAAATACAGTTTTCGTGTTTAACTGAACTTGTGCTAGTATAAACCAAACACAGTACTCTTAGATCTTTTTTCCCCTTTCTTAACACGCCAACACATATCCAGCCGTGCCAACTGGCGCCCCAAAATGGTACCCAACTTTGCTGTTGCTCAGCAGTTCCCTAAAGATATGTTTGGCTTCTTTTAGCCAAGGGTCCATACAATATGAATACTGATACAGATTTGTCAACCGAAAAGGCCACATGCTATGTGACACTGCCTGTCTGGACCAACACAGAAATAACCATTTAGAAGTAACTCACAGAAAACAAAAAGACACCCCCATCAAATGTGACTTACTGCCTTTTCCTACCTGATCCCATTTACATTCCTCACGCCGTTATCGACGGACACGTCGGGGAGAGTGGCTGTAGGCTTGCCATTAGTCACTGTAATCACCAATCCCGATAACTGACAGGAAAGAGGCTCAGCTCTGCCAATAGGGAGCCAGCGAACACCGTTTTCACACAGCGGTTAACCATTTATTCAAATACTCAGCCTGATGCATTTTCAAAGATTGAAGAATTCCTTCTCTGCTAGAAATGGAGGTGGAGACGGGTAAAAATGATACTTAAATGCAAAGGCCTCGGATTGCTTGCTCGCAGTAACCGTCAGAACCCTAGCCAAAAAAAAAGGTTGAAAAGTCGCAATGCACTGGATACGGAAGAAAGGTTGACAGATGAGTGATGAAGCGTTTTAAGGCATGTTGCTACAGTTTCCCAGGTGTTTAGAATCACTGTATCTCACTAGTGATGCCCTCAGCTGGCCCACGTTTATGGACGAGCTCCTCCGAAGCATGCGATGTTGCAGTGTCTGGATTTATATTGATGGGTGATCCTCACTCAGGCATCTTTGCTGATAACACACCCAGCTGTTATGCAGTATGGCCACCACTCACTCCTATTACTGTTAGAAGGACAGAGGTTTAGAAATAGTTCCCTTAGGTGGACACTGCAGAATTAATAGCCCAGTGTGTCCAGTCAGAGAGAAAGAGAGCTAAGGAAAGCATGTCCAGTTTCTTGAGCTCCGCCCGTGGTAAATGGGCGGAATCCCTTTGTAAACTGGAACAAGAGAGCCCCAAATGCAAAATGAAATTAGGGGGCTCGCTGGAGGCAAGTGACATGAGAATTTTAGTGGCAAGTTTCAATTGTACAAAAGCCAGTTGTGGGGACTTCGTTTGTTTGGTTTTGTGTGTTTGTTTTCTTTCTAGCAACTACTTTGTATTCGGTTTGTCAGTCGAAGGGTTTTGCTAAGGTGGTAGCCAGCCTTGGAGGAGGGCTGGTGACCCAGCAGGCGATCTTACCCCAGGGCAGGGGAAACCCTTTCTAGGAAACCCTATGAATGTCCTCTACAATCTGTGCGAACTTTGTAGCAGTGGTGGGATTGGAGCCATGTCTCCATTCCAGTTGAGCAGCCCTCTGGTGAATTGGAGGCTTGTAAAACCTAAAAGAGCGGCGTCCAGACAATCATAATCACCGCACCAGAGCAGACCAATGAGGCTGGGAATCTGGTACCTTCTCTCCAACACAGCCAATGCCGCACGCTCCCGAAGACGTAAGACCCCGCGTTATACACCTAACTGTGCATCACGGGACCACCGGGGGCCATGCCCATTCCTCTCAGTCCCCAGCTGGTGATCAGCAGTGTGTGTGCCCTGAAGCCGTGGAACTGAGCATCCTTGTAAGCTTATCCTCGGCAATAAACTGCCCAGGCTGTTCTTACTCGTGGCAATGCAGAATCCCTTTGGCAAACCTCCCCCCAAAGTTTGAATCCAGCGGAAAGCCAACAAGCCCTCCGTGGAACTGCGGACGATGTGTTGAGAATCTGTTTCCCTTTCTCCCTAGATTTGCTGCTGTCTGGCTTCTCCGACTGCCTGGCTGGTTTCTTTGCTACTGAGAAAAGGAAGAGTACCGGCGCGTTTTCCTAACATCACTCCTTATTCCCCATAGCACATCCGCCACCGTGGTCTCCTGCTTGTCCCCGTTTCTATATTCATGGATTTGATTTTTCTTCTTGTAGGAGTTACTCCCCACTCACGGCTCTTGCAAATCTCATGACACATTTCTGGAATGTTGTGTTGTTATTTTCTCTTGCTGCCGTTTCATTTGTGGAACGAGGGACAAAGGTACACATAGACTCAAAGTGTGAGCACACAACAGACTCAGAAAACTGCCCATGTGACTACCGGACATACTGTGCCATTCTGGTGTCCTTAATTAATACGGTCTAATATTCATATTAATTAATACGGTCTAATATTAATTTACACATTGTGTATTCACACTTTTCTCTTCTACAGCTGCTACACACACATGAAATAGGTCTTCTCAGTTCCCAAAACTGATACCTCTGTCTGTCTTGAGAGGTTCAGAGATCATTTGGAATTGATCATGGATAAAGGACTGTTAATGTTCCATCACACAAAATACACTATGTGTGTACGTACATTTATTCATTGTATGTGTTGTCTGGCACTTGTCTGTACCAAACTTAATTTACCCGCCAAGTTGACGCTTGGGCTTACGTTGTCATTTCATGTTGTTTGGAGACCTTCATCGTTGTTTTCTCTTCCTAACTTACCCTAAAAATGTATCCTCAGCAAATATCAATACTTAACGTTTCCCTTGTCTTCTGAGTCATCAATACAGGCAATGTGTATACTACACTTAGTCTACTTTCTTCGGTCATTTCATACTTGATTTTTCCTTGGCGAAAACTTGCCATTTAAAATAATGAGGCTTTTTTTCCCCTCCCCGTCCGTTTAATCCACAACAGAATTTCCGATTGTGCTCTGTGACTCTGCTGTCTTGACAGATTCTACCGAGAGGATGTATCATAAGACATTTCAGTGTTTAAATAAATTAGGTTCAGGGAGTTCTACTTTGTCACGGCTGCTATAGCTCCTAGAAAGTTTGCCAAGTGTCACACAAACCGTCATTCTGCTCAGTAGGTACTCGGGAGAGGTAGTTTGATGTAGGGCAAAGGACATGAGCCCGTCTGGGAGGAATCCCTGCTGCTGGCGATCACCGTCTTGAGCTAGTCACTCTGAGACTCCAATTCCCTCATCTATGAAGTAGAGAGGATGCCCTTCCTCTCAGGGTCTTTAGGAGAATGAACGGGACAACAGTTGGTGTTCGACAAGTATGAATCCTCTGCCCTTCGTAGATCTGGGCCTGAGGAAAACCAACAACAGTGAGGCAAGGAAGAATGCGCTTTCCTCCTGATTCTAGAAGTCACTTTGACGGTTTCCTCCTCCCTCTTTTCACATAACACAGTTAAAGGGTCTTCCTTCCATCTCGCCATCTGCTCCCTCAGATCACCACGCCCTGGGAGGCAGCAATCGTCTCTAGATCCCTGGAACACGTGGCCCAGACAACACCGTATTTCATCCTTAAGATATAATGTCCTTGTTCTCCATGCAGGATGCAAGAGGGAGGTGTTAGTAATGGCAGAAATGAGATGTAAGGAAAAGAAACGGAGCGCCGGCAGGGGCAACCTTCCACAGTTGCTCACGTGTCTTCTAATGTCTGTGTGCAAGACTCACAACAATGGCAACAACACATCAGTGACACCACACCTTTCAATGTCACCTTTGTGTCAGGCCACACCACGCTGGACGCTAGACGTGACACGCACTGGCCTATTTAATTCACAATGAAGTGTGCCCATTGGGTGTCTACACCTGTGGGGGTTGGGAGTCTTTTGACTGTGTGCACGGAAGTTGATGCTATGAGAGATAACAAGGGTGGTGAAAAGGCAAATTTTCTAGACCTAATGACAATTTTGTAGCCCAAGTGGTATTTATGAACTATGTGCAAGGCTATAGGGGAAATCGTGTTAATTGTAAAGACACGTTTCTTAGCATCAATATGAAACCCACAGATGTATAATTTCTGAGATCACCTCTAGTCCTATTAAAAAGATGGGTATCACCTTGGCAGTCTTCCAGTCTTCTAGCTGAGCAGCTGTTTTAAATGATAAATTACATATTTTTGTTAGTAGCACAGCCACTTCATTCTATAGTTCCTTCATATTGCTTGGACGAGTTCCACATAGCTGATGATTTATTACAATTGCAAGGTTTTTTTTTTGAGCTGTTCCATCACTCCTCCACCCTTTACGTGTTTAAGCATTTCACCTTCAAAAACAGTAAAGGATAACCCAAGCTCAGCAATAATTTTAAGAGTAAATGGGAAACTGGACTATTGTCCTACCAAAAGGGTAGGCTGACCCAGGACCAAAGGTCCCCCAACAGCAAACGCCTGAGAGGGTGGCAAGTGGGGCTCCCAGCCCAGCTCCCCCGACCCTGAGCCCACAGACCACCTGCCCAAGGTCTCGCAGCATGGACCACACTCCTGGAATCCTGGGCAAAATGCTAAGAGCTGCTGGTGAGGTGAGGCTGGGCCAAGGTGGGAGAATCAGGCCCAAATCACAATCATGCAAACAGGTTTTCCAGAAGCTTCTCAAGTTCTCTTCCTCCTGAAAATTCTAGACTCAAGAAAGATTTTTCACCCTAGAAAAATCTGATCCTCTGTGAGTGTTCAACTTTGAGCAGCTCCCTGGTAATCTTGACGTTATTAACCACTTCTAGGAAAACAGTTCATTCTGCAAAGTTGTCCTACTCTAGGGAGGTGCTTAGACTATGAATTACTTGAGAGACTGTTTTGTTTTGTTTTTTCCCCCATAACATATACTGTCTGGGGCAACATCCGTTAAGACTTGAGTCTCCCCAGCCTTTTTCTTCTCTCCCGATCTTTCTACAAAGGGGACATTTTACTTGTCTGTTCAAAGACTCCTCTCAGTGGTCCTCCAAGTAGGTATCTCCTTTCCTTTTAGCCACATTCCAGGGCTTGAAACATCAGAGAGCAGGTATGCAGAGGCTGGACCAGAAGAAGGCTTTCCTGCTGAGTCACAAGGCCACGGGGTGGCCGTCCTCCATCGAAAGCCATCGCTCTGTTCTCTTCGCCCTTTCCCCCAGCTGCGTTTCTTGCTGGGTTTTTTCCACCAGTTTTTACTGTTGCACCTTCTCGTTATTTCCAGCTCCAGAATATGCGTCCTCATCCTTTACTGTGGTTCTGGGACTCCAGCGTGCATTCAAGTCACCTGGAGACCTTGTTAACACGTACATTGTTGGGTTCCATCCCCACAATTTCCGACTAAGCAGGTCTGGAGGAGGGACTGAGAATTTACATTTCTAACAAGTTCGCTAGGTGATATTGATGCTCTTGGGCTAAGGACCTCCCAGTAAGCACGGACACCTTATTGGTGTCTCTTAACCCTGCCCACCTGTTCTCTCTTCTGCCCACTCTCTTCCGCTACCACTTTTGATGTGTTCCGTCTGTGCGCTACCAGGGCCTGACTGACAGTCAGATACCTTTCCCCAGTTACTATGGGAAAAAATGTACCCACTGCAACACAAAACAAATGGCAAAGAGACAGAGCATTGTAAACCATACAACCCACCGTACTCATACAGCCCATGATGACACACTCAGTGGCTGTACCACCTTAAGCCTCACTGGCAGGAATTTTGTCCATCACAGTGGCTCACGTTGACCGAGAGGCAGGACCGAAAGCAGGAGTGGGTAGCATCACAGTAGCCGAGGGAAGGGTAGCACTCCGGGCATGGGAAAAATACGAACAGGACATTGCCATGGGGTGATGATGACGTCGTGCCATGGAGGATGGAGGGAGATCTGGTTTGCTGCTCTTGGATGGTCACCATCAGACTGGCCATTTGTATAACTAACTTGGGTTCCACGAGCCCAATTTATCCTTATTAAAAAAATCTCAATGAATAAATTAAACACCTCTCAATGCAATACGTTCCGGTGATGTTTACCATTTCTTTTGGACTATTATTCACGGTTCCCCTCTTGCTGGGCCTACTTGCTTTTTCTGTGCATCATTTCCCATTGTTTATTGCTCCCAATATCTAGGAATCCAAAAGAATTTTCAACTATGTCAGGTTTATGGACTGCTACAAAGACATGTGATGACAGGAAAATACTTGAAATATTTTTCAAGCAACCAGAAAAATGCAAAATAAAATAAATCCTAAACGACTCTTTGATTTAACGATTTGGACAGTTAGATCATATGTGAATCTAACAGGTACAGTGTGATTACAGTAAGTCCTGCAGTTTTATGCAAGAATAGAACCTTTCCCAATGACCTTTGGGCAACTACGAAATGTCAGTGACGAATTTACCCACATTCGTCAGTGACGAATACCTGGATGTGTTCATTCAGGAGGTAATTGCCCTCCTTTCCTGTAGGAGACCGAAATATGCAGGTGCATCTCTGCTGATATCAAGGCACTCTGGAATATATATCTTTGCATTTTTTAATACCTGGTGATTTTCAGTAAAGCAACATTGAAAAGTATACCATCTCAAACTATGAGGATAATTACAATTGATGTATCAATATTATGTTTTGCACAAAAGTTTTCATTTTTAACCACAGGGAAAATGGAACATAAGAGCAAAGATGAGCAAATCTCCTTATTCCCAGGCTGAATTTCTAAGGTTCTAAAACAGTGAAAAGATGCAAATAGACGAACGATCTTTGAACTTCAGGATATCAACCTCTGACCTGGATTTGTTCTGCAAATGGAACATGGTAGAGAGGTGACAGCAGGAACACGGAAAAGATGACATTAATGATTTTTATAATCCTAAAGGAAATACTTAGTGATCCCCAAACACTGGGGGACATTAAGTATTCTGTATAACTGCATCTTCCAAACGTTAACAGCCTTCTTTGTATGTAATTGTTGAAGAATAAATGAGTCCCGGCGCTTACGCTGAAGGAAATCTAACCTGATGCCTATTTCTTCAGATATTCCGGCTCATTCAACCACTGTCTGTCGTGTGTCTCTCAGTCGAGACACTCAACCAGGCGGCATGGGACGAGTGGATTCTGTGACCAACAAACAGCCCAACTAGTACGACGCTCACGTCCTAGATTTGAGTCAACCAGGTTTTTACAAGTTACATAATGATAAAACTCAGTGACTAGATAAAGGGAACAGGATAGAGTCAACAAGCAATACCTCTGCTCCTCAGACTGTCTTTCACCTAATTTCTACCTTTGCTACTAAAAATGCCTGCTTTTGGTCCAAAGCCCTCACACCGATCCAACTACAGCTAGAGCAGGCAAAGGAGACTGACAAGGAACAGCCAGACAGATGGGACAGAAACCACGGAGCAAGGTATCCTGGAAACCGAGGGAGGAAGCCTTTTAAGGAGAAGGGGTTGGTCATGCTGGAGGTCAAGTAAGGACTGAGGACTGAGAGTCCAAAATTGGATTTAGGTCCTTCGTGTCTAACAAAAGCATTCGCGACTGGAATGATGGAGGTAATGTCTCCATGTGAGTGAATTCAAGAGGGAACAGGAGAAGAACTGGAAAAAAGCAAGTACTGACAGTTCTTTCTAAAGGGTTTTGCTTTCAGAGAAATGAGGGAATGCGGGCGGAAGGCGGTGGAAGAAAGAGTGGCCAGTCGATGTGCTGATGCTAAGAGAAAGAAAGGCAAATTCACGACACAGGAAAGACGGGAGCATCGGTGCAGCGCTGCCCTTGGGTGGGGAGAGAAGACTGAACAGTGGTGCAGGAGTGGCCTTGTGATGGGAGAGCCAGGTGTCAGGCAAGTCGGCTACAGGTACGGACAGGCGGTATCAGCAGATGCCGTGGTGGGAGCTGGTGGAAATTCTCTTCTGGCCGTGTCACAAGTGGCCACACCTCACCAACCTCTCTGTCCCTGGACCCTCTTCCTCCTTCTCTCCCTCTGCTCCTTTCTCTTCTCTTTTCTCTTCTGGCCTCTCTACACACTTTTTTCTTTTCTGATAATTTTACCCACATCCATTGCTTCAGTTACCATCTGTATGGAGCGGACACCCACGTTTGATCCTCGTTTCTGAATTCTCTCCTCTGCTCCAATGCAGACACCTCCTACTTCAAAGTCACATCTCAAAATAAATGTCATGGTACCTGCCCCCTCATTGCTTCTCACCCCCGCCGGCCCCATGATCACTTACACGCACGCACACGCACGCACACATACACACACACACACACACACACACACATTCCTTCTTCTGCCTCCCCTTTTCTGAAACTGAGCTCACTAACTTCAGAACCAGTATTTGTAAGTGAAATCGCCCACCCCAAAGTAGGGGAATAACTATAAACAAAACTGGTAAAAACATGGATGATTTTAAAGGTGTGACGCGTACGTACAGGTTCATTATGGCAGTTTCTCTACGTTAGTAGACGCATGAAATTTCTGTACTGAAGTTAGAGCAAACAATTCTGATCCCTTCCAATCCTGTCCCTACCACCCAATGAGATCCTGAATCCTGTAAACCCCTCCTGCACAATCGTTTTCTCCTCTGTGTCTTGCTGTCCGGGGAGTTCAGTTGAATTGGGGCTGTCAGGGTTTTGTGGGGTTTGTTTTTTAAAGCCAAAGATGGTTATTGAACTGAGGATTTGATACCTAATTCCTTGAATGTGAGCGGTAGATGTATCGCCCAGGAATGATGGAAAGTGGTGGGAAAAAAATACCCGGATGAGATCAGAGATGAAGACTCTAAATGTAACTCCCATTTACCGTGGTATTTCTGTGCCTAAAGAAACCATTTCATCTCTTAATACTTTACTTACTTGTTGGAAAATAGGAAAGGAGGTGGTTGAACAAATTAGTACGAACTTGAGTCCTGTAGTCTGAATCTAGCCGAAGCTATTTCCCACAGCTATCTTTTTATTAGTTGGCAACATTAAAAAGTGAGAAACTTTTACAGGAACATTTGGATTTCTAGCGCCTTTTTAATCCTAACACCCAACATCCGGCAATGCTGTGCTGTGTTCCCACGTGGTGAAGACCAGCGGCACCCTCAGGATGGGTGTATGCTTCCCATGGTTCCTTAGCTTTTACCCGGCCCAACGCGTGGCAACTTTTTGTTTGGGACTCCTGTCTGCCTCATGATCTCTAAGACTGTTTCTCAGATTGAAATCTGAACAAATGACTTTGGCCAGAATGCTACAGACATCAGGAAACTCGAACACTGTGTGTCTTTGTAGGCCCTATCCTAGCCCTCAGCAAACTCTTCCATGCATTTTTTCCTCGGCTGTTGAAAGGAAGACGCCTGTGCCCACATCTAGTTAGGCCAAGTTCAGAACAGTACAGACCACGTCAAGAGGTGTCTCTACTAACCCCACAGTGGAAATCACCTCACCTGGCAACTTTATGTCGCCTACACAACACAAGATGATTGAAGACAGAACCAAGACTGGAACCGGGCACTTCTGAGCTCCAATTCCCTGGTCTTTCAACCGGACACACTCCTTTATATCTCCCGGGATGTAACCAGTGTCTCTGTTTTTGTAATCCTCTACACACCCTACTGTTCATTTCTACCAGCACTCAAAATCTGTACTCTTTCATTTGTTTGTTGTTTACCTGCTCATTGTTTGTCTTCCTGTGAGGCTGGGGACCTTGTCTGTCTGGTTTCTTTTATGTAAGTCCAGTGTTTAGCACAGACCCTAGAACATAGTAAGTGTCCAGCAATATGCATTGTTCTGTTTTTTTCTGTCTCTCTCTCTCTCTGTGTGTGTGTGTGTGTGTATCTCTGTGTAATTACATGCATATGAATGTGTGATTTTTATACATACATTTATACTCTACAGATTTATATATATATTCATATATATACACACACATATAGAAAAATATATATATAATCACACACACACACACATATACCTCTTAATACATATATGCACACGTACGTCTGTGTGTGGTTATTCTGCATATACGTATCTACATGTTGCCGGGGAGGAGAGAGCACATAAGGAGACTTAATCCCAATGCCCACCGATGGTCCTGTCTCTGTTTTTTCCTGACTGTGACCTTTCTCTTACGATTGTCTCTCTGAGGATGCCCTGACTCCATCCAGACGCCTGTGTTATCACAGTGCTTTGCAATAGTTTTTTTGAAAACTCTTGAGTCCATCCTTTACAGGAAATCCTGCAAGGAAGACTAATATATAAAACAGCTAAGAGAGAATTGCTGCTCCAGCTTAAAGGCAGAAGGGGGGGTCAGCCTGGGTCCAGTCTGCCTCCACCCCCTCCATGCCTGCAGCTCCCAGAACCTTCCAAGTGTGGGTACCCCCACTGCTGATGAAGAGGAGACCACTGGTCCCCTAAGGCCGTCTCAGCCGAACAGCATGGAATCATTTATTTCCACCTCAACACCAGTATGTACTGAGCTATCCTCTCCCATTCAACTTGGCCACTTGATGCAAATGAGTCCTGTTGTCCCTCATGAAGGCTGATTAATTTTTCAACCCCACGTTTAGATACAACTAGAAAATCAGTGTTCATTTTCACTCTGGAGTAAACATATACCAGACAGTTATATCCATAACGAGCTGCATGCGTACTGAGGTGCAATATTAACTATGTAACAATTGCAATAAAACATTTAGGTCCGAGACATTCATTTTTCAATTTCTCCTTTGCTCTGCCCGCATATATGCCTTCTGCTGATGCAGAGAAAACTCTGACGCTAAATCCCATCAGAATTAATGTGACTTTTACTCTTGGTACCTCTCTTGGGCACAAATAAGAAATAAACAACCTTATTTTTCGAGATGGCTCTCACAATATTTATATGTCTCTTAGTAGCTTACATTATCTTTTTCTCTTTTCCATCTTATGAAATCCGATAGAAGATGAAAACAGGGTGATGGATAATAGAATATATTTCTCACAAAAGGGTGCCGGGAATATATTGATTTGAAAGGAATACATGTCATTTATTAATTGAAACTCCAACGGAAAATACTCTGGACACTTAAATTTTATGCTAAACAAAAAATTGTAAACAGCTATGACTGGATTGTTTGATGAAAATCAGAGAAGATTAGTAACAAGATTCATTAAAGAAATGGCTGTATTAATTTAAAGTGATTGAAATTTTGATGTAAATTATGGATCATCTATCAGAGATGAGCGGAGGGTTTTAGCGCATTAGTCATAAGGAGTAATAGAGGGCTATATCTTATTTTCTACAAGAGGGACTTGAAATATGTGTATCCTGAGTTTCCTCACAACAGTAAGATAAATCACTTGAGGCATATGGTACTAGCGATATAAAATACATAGGAAAACAGATAACATATGGACTGCATTTGCAAGGTATGCTTGTTGGAAAAAAAAAAAGTATTTCACACCTTTCCCCTCAATTATAAATGGCTGTAAAGGAAATAAGGACTCTTGCAAAAAACGTGGATTTAAAAAAAAAATCAAACAGACATGTATATTGAAAATGGTCTCTTTGGAGAGACCATGTTTTGTTCAGAGGGACTGAAGAAACAAGGCCACATTTGTTGCTTCGATATTTCTTATCCAAGGTGAATTTTCACAGAGCAAACGGCAAACGTTTACAGCCGCAAGGCCAACAACAATCAAAGGGAAATTTACAGCTGGCAAAGGCCAATATGTAAACAAGGTTCATTGCTCCTCCAAACGTCAGGCTTTCTAAACTGCGACAAGACAGAATACCTGTTAACGGAATGTGATCATTGCCAAATGCTACCCACCATGGACGTGTTAGGCTGAGGCTATCAGTGTGGCTGAACTAGAAAAGGGAGTGTCATTTTTTCCCTTACGAGCAAATCATAAATATGGAAGAAAGTAAAAAAGAAGATATTCCTCACTTTCCCTGGGAAAATGGCAGCACGGCCTTAAACACAAACCAGCACGCTGCTTAAAAGGATTGATACAGAACACGGGCTCGGTGCCCCGCAGAGGCCAGTATGAGCCAACTTAGTCCCCCAAAGTGGATGATGGGACGGTTTGTGGAACCTGCCTGTGGGTCGGAACAGTTTACTGAACCAAATTTATGGTCCATACGTTAAAGCACCCATGGGGTAAACTTCCAAAACCCATTCCTGAGCAACTGCAAGAAAATGGAGATAGTAGTAGTGCCTTCGGATACTGGTTCTGAGTCTACAGAATCCCCTTCTCATCCCCCCAAATCTCCAAACAGTTGTAAGCTCAGACCCTGGACCAAATCAGATGGAGAAACATATTTGGATTAGCCCTGGACTCTATGATAATTTCATAATTACTATTTAGAGTTTAGGCTCGTTCAGTCTATCCCCTGGTTTTCTTCAGATAATACGTCCTTGAATTTTTTTAAATATCCATCAGTAAATCAACAAAATTTGCTGCAAGCCCATGATCGCGAGTGGGCTGATGAGGGGATTCATAGAGGAGTAACTGCCCCGTCTTTGTCCTCAGCAGCCACACGAGATTAATCACCATACGGCGAAAGTGGACTGAGTTCCCTTTGAGGTCCCCTCGGGAAGACGAGCTGGGCTAGCTCTTGATGGGTAACGAAGCCTCAGATAGGAATCTCAGGGCACTCTTTGCCGTGGACGGAACCCTCAACTGAAGTTGTTACCTAGCACCCTAGTTATCTTTCGTCGGGGAAAGAGAACAAACAAAAGGTGACACTTATTCTCAGCACTTGTAGGAATGTTACTGAAGATTTATTTTATTGAAGTTGTTCGGTTCGGTTTAAGATTCCCATCCCCAAAGAGAGCCCACTGTGTCACTCTGCAGTCATAGCCTGAATTGCCTCCTTTTAAATAGAGGTGACCTCGGTGAGGCACCCTTCAGGAAATGAGGGAGTTCAAGTCCAAGAAGGAGACAACCCAAGGATGTTATACGACCCAAGATAAATATCAGTTATAGTAGAGATCATGCATGATTTATACTGGGGCACAACCTTATACGCCACGGAGAAAGTCAATTAAAAATCACGATAGCCATGTATAATTTTAAGAAAGAGTCTGACTTTCCATTGTGATATAGATCTCACCCCATTCCCTCATATTTCTGTACACCCAAATCAGAGTATTGAAAAGTATTTTACTTAATATGTTCAAAGATCATTTGGATGCTTCAGGAAATTGTTGTAGAATGCAACCGTCTATATTTATGATGTAAAATATACGCAGACCTCACATCCAGTAAGTGGTGGCGACCTGAATTTCTGTAATAGTGAGAAGTTTCATCTATTCTATGAAATTCTGTTCTTCGTACTCTGTTTTAGAATTTGCTTTTCTCCTCAACTCTTACCTGATCATACAGGCAGGCTCTTAAAAAGTTACAAAGCTTATATAGGAGAACAGTGAATGCCGCACTTTTTTGATACTGCACCTGTGGTAGGTGGAATTTGGAAATGGACACCAAGATTCCTGCCCCCTGGTGTCCTGATCCTGTATAATTCCACTCCTGGGACTGGGTGAGGGTGTGAATGTAATGATTAGATTACATTATGTAGCAAAGGCGAAGGGATTTTTCAGATGTGATTAGGATATCAGCGTAGGTGAGTTTGAATTAAATAAAATTGAGGCTGCCCTGGGTGGGCCAGGACTAATCAGGTGAGTCTTCAAAAGGAACTGGGCCATTCCTGAAGGAAGAGATTGTGCGTAGGAGAAAGCCTAGGGGGAAGCTCAGTAAACATCTGAGGTCAAACTCCAGGAGCTGAAAATGGGCTCAGGCCATCAGCCAGGTGGGCAAAGGACTGAAGTCTTCCAGTCACAAGGACGTGGACTCTGCCAACCACCTGACGGGGCTTTGGAAGTGGATCTGTCCTGAGCTAAGACTCCAGCCGAGGACACAGCAGGCCCACTCCTTGATTTCAGGCCACTGAGGCCCTAATCAGACAATCCACCTAACCTGGGCCTGGACTTCTGACATATAGAAATGTGAGCTGATAAACAGATACTGCTTTAAGCTGTTATGTTTGTACAATTTTTTTTTAATGCAACAACAGCAAAGTAATACGGTACCCCATCAATAAAAAACTGTGAGCACACATTTCTGTCAGTATTTAGAGCACATTACTATCCACCTCAATATCAAATATTAAAAGGTCTTATTTTCTTATGTTTCCAGTAAAATGCTATGAATAATAGTTCTCATATTTACTTCTGCATCTCAGTGTATTAAGCACCCCTGGGGTGAAGACACCCCAATCTGCAAACCTCTTACTATTCTTAGAAGATAAGGAACTAGGACTCTCTTTAGGAAGTCCCTGCTTAACCCTTCTTAACTGCCCGGTAAAGTCACATTCGCCTCGTTCTTCCCGTGGGGAGTCATCTTGACACCACCTCTCGCTCTCACCCCACATTTACTTTGTCACGAAGCCCTATCAATTCTTTCTGTTGTCTGGACCAGGCACCAGCATCTCTCCCTCGGACTCTGGACCACAGCCTTCCTCTGCTTCCATCTTGCCCTGGTCAAGCCTGGTTTTTGCACAAGGCTTACAGTAATCTTTAAATGCATAGCTGACTATGTCTCTTTCTAGTTCAACGCTTTTCTGCATGAAGTCTCAGGGTACAATCTGGAACCTGTTTGAAAGGTCCTTCTATCCACCTTGCTGTTCTCAGCTTCTGTGGCTCCTCCTGGCTGCATGTCCCCGGCCACACTGGCCTTCTCCAGTTCTGGGCCTGGGCGGCGTTGCTTCCTAACCGAGAACCTTCAGGCCTGCCGGCCCCCGACTGCTGCCCTCTTCTTCTGACCCTGTGCCTGGCTCCAACCCCCTCACCCTTCTTCCAGTTTCTGCTTTTCCGTCACTTCCCCAGAAAACACGTCAGATGCCCACCCCCAAACACTGAGGTGTCCATGTCGGTGCCTCTCTCATTCTCACTCACTGTGGTTCTTTTTTCACTCATTCTGTTTTATTCAGAGAAACTTTTATAATTCATCACCACATACTTCTTTTCACCGGTTACGTAACCAATGGATGAGAAGCTCAGAGGACAGAGGCTCTCTGTTTGGTTCAACCACTGTAGTACTAGCGCCCAGGAGGCTCCCAGGCACGTAATGAATTTTCAACCAATACTTGCCAAGTGAATAAGGGAAACTCTTTTATTAATTAACTGGTTACTAATTCAATATGTGATAACTGCAGTTTCCACAGCTGAAAAGGAAGTCACATAAAACGGTTAAGCTTACCCAGTTATGGCTGAACCAGGTGTGATGAGAAGATTGAATGAGCCCAGTCGGCAAAGATGTGCAAAGACCGCTTTGGCTTCCTGTTTCTCTATCACGTGGAATCACAGAAAAAGTGATGCGTTTGTTTCTCACATCTCTGCAACTCATGTAGACATTAGAAAATAAATGTCCATCTTAAAAATCCTTGAAGTAGATGACATCGGGCACTTCATTGGTGTCGAGGATCTTATGCACACTCTACTTTTTCAAGATTTCGAGGTGCTTTTACCATAGGAAATAAATACAATCTCATCACAGAAGGAGAACAGAATCAGAAATGGCAAAGGGCAAATTACTCAGGTGCCAGCAAAGAAGGCAGACAGCCCTGCCGTGACGGAGCGGCACCCAGGCTGGCAGGATGTACAAAAACAGTCAAGTGAAGAGCCCCTCACTTTCCACAAACGGGAGACTGCATTTCTTCAGTCATTTCCCAAGCTGCAGTCCACTTGTAACAGAAACAAACCTGTCAAGAAATCCCTGGAAAACCATGGTATCCTCTCTGATATGGCTGAATGTACATTCTTTTTTTTTTAATTAATTAATTTATTCATTTATTTACTTTTGGCTGCACTGGATCTTCGTTGCTGTGCGTGGGTTTTCTCTAGCTGTGGCGAGCGGGGGCTACTCTTCGTTGCGGTGGGTGGGCTTCTCGTTGCGGTGGCTTCTCTCGTTGAGGAGCATGGGCTCTAGGCACGTGGGCTTCAGTAGTTGTGGCTCGCGGGCTCTAGAGCACAGGCTCAGTAGTTGTGACGCACGGGCTTAGTTGCACGTGGGATCTTCCCAGACCAGGGCTGCAACCCGTGTCCCCTGCACCCGCAGGCGGGTTCTTAACCACTGCGCCACGAGGGAAGCCCCTGAATGTACATTCTTGGGACAGTCCATACAGCCACTGGCCACGCCCATGCTCTGCAGCGTGCAGACTGCTTGCAAAGTCGGCGGCAACAGTGCCTCCACTCCTGTGGCTCATACACTCCTTTACCACGTGGTCTGCTGCTCCTGCCAGCAAGCGTGTCTCCCCGACCTCACCCCCAAAGGGGCTGGCCCTGTAATGTTGCCTGGTGAACAGAATGCAGGGAAAGTGATGTCGTCGTAGGACTTCTCACCCTCTCCTCAAGAAGGCTTTCGGCTTTCACTCTCGCCCTCTGGTTGCTCTGCGGTGACCATATAATGAGCCCTGGACTAGACTCCTTGAGTAAGAAAAGATCCCGGAGAAAGAGGTTCAGCCATCAGCCAAGATCATCGCCAGAAAAATGAGCGAGGCCGTCTTGGACCTTCCAGACATTGCTGCTGCCATGTGACTGAATGAGACCAACAGAAGGATCACTGGCTGAGCCCAGACTGCAGCATCGTGACAAACCAGTGGTGCCTTTTGTGATTACCCAGTTTTGAGATGGTTTATTTTGCAATAATAAAGGCTCTTGTGAACATCCGCTGACACTACCCTGACTTGGAAACTTTGCACCGTGAGTGCGGCATTCCTTTTCATTTCACAGAATCACTTTATACGGTGTCCTCTGCTTCTCTCATAATGCAAATCTTGGACATATTAAATGTCTTCTGGCCCAAGCAGAGAGAATGAGCTCACAGACAAAGCACGTGGAATGAGAAAAGAGGAGATCGGTTACCGTTGCACTCACGAGGCTGTTCTCTAATGCTTTCCAGTTCTTTCTCTTTCGGGACATGGTAACACCTCCCTTCCCTGCTTCTTCAAAGTTAGGTGTGGCCATGGGACTTGACTTTGGCTGTTGAAATTTGAGTGAAAGCCTTAAGGGCCCTTGCGTGGTTAGACCACATCACCACTCTCTTTCCATACAGCACAGTGAGTGGCCATGCTCTAGACAGCGGCTGTTCCATCAGCCTGAATTCTGTAGTGAGGATAAGTCGAGCAGAGTCTCTAGCTGATAGGAGAGGAAATGTAAGCAGGGAGGTGGAGATTTGTCAGTGCAGAGTAAAGTCACCCATCCTGCCAGATATACATGCTCACGTAGAAGATCCGAGGCTAGTTATGTGGTGGGTATCTACTTTGCTAAGAGTGTTGCCCACCTCGCCCCCTAAGAGGGTCGCTTGGAGTATCTAAGAGGCAAATTCATTCCTCTTTGAATGCTTGTTGTCAAAAAGGAACAAGAGCAATCCCTTTGCTGAAAAGAATAAAAGAACGACACTGAATCACAAGGATTTCATCAGTATGTCCTATAAAGGATTGTATAAATATTGACTGCAGACATTTCTCTATGCATCACTTTTCACTTTCCAGCTAACTTTCTGTCTCAAATATGAAAGTGCCTAACATCGAAATGAAGACTTCTGTATCCTGGGGTGTCATCAAAATTGCTGCTTATCCATGAAATCTTCTTGCTGGTAACTTTGTACTTTAATCTCCGAGGGATGTACCAAATAACTGTTTACAAAGCATAAGCAAGCCCATAGCACTGAATAATGTTTGCAATGGCTCCGATACAGGAAAGTTGGTGACTTTTAACTATGACTGTGCAGATTGTTAAGAATGATTTTCACATCAGGTGTCTTAATGAAGAGGTTGAGTTTCATGAGTCATTACCCTGACGGGCCCTGTGAACCACTGCCTGTTTTAGAAATTGATAACAGAATAGTTTTCTCAAACAGGAAAAAGGACAAATACTTGGCTTTCACATAGGCAAAAAGTTAGTCTAACCCTCGTCCTTGCTCCTTTAGCTTTTGGACATCCTCCAATCAGAGAACTGCTTACACTGTTCCATGAAATAAATCTGTTCCTCCATTTGGGTGTAGGACCTTTCCAGGGTATAAACAGAACCTTTACGCTGCTAAGAGCTTTATATGTAATAACTCACAATCTCGTCGTGAACCTGAGGTAGGTATTATTACTTTCCACATCTTACCATTGAAGCACAGAGAGGTTAAGTAACTTGTATAACGTCACACAGCTTATACAGAGCAGAACTGATATTCAAAACCAAATCTGGTAGAATCCAGAGCCTGGATGTTTCATTAACCTGGTATGATTTAAGTGGCATCAAAGAAGTTTTCTTTTCATCCCAACATATATCCACGATGATTTATGTACCACAGTGCCTAAAATATGACTATTAGAAATAAATTCACTAGGGTTTATCATTTTTCTTTCTATAATGTCTTTTTAAAGAATGTAACGGTGTTGGGAGAAGTAACATGTTACTTGTGTGTAGAAAATTATTAAAATTATTAAGATGTACTAAGTTATGGATTAATTCTGCGAGAGTTAGAGGCAGAATGTGGTCACAAGTCACCTAAAAGGCAGGGACTCGACAAAGATGGGAAATTCCGGAGAATGCGAGTGAGGGAGGGTGAGCCCAAAGGCAAACCTAGTGTATATGAGCATTTTCTGGGAGCTCGCTCTGTATTTAAAGAAAACACCTCCCCCCATATCCTGCAAAGGCCATGTTATCTATAGTATTTATTACAAATAAAAGGATTCAAGGAACAGGTTCTGAGACTTGATATTTTATCGACTGACTGATCGCTAATGTTTTATTTGGCAAGCGCAAGCCAAGGGCAGCGAAAGCGAGGGTCAGAGAAATGAGGCAGGAAGCAGGGGAATTGTGCGTGTGAAGTGATGCATGCCCTGCCGGCCACGACCTCACAGCCAGTCTCTGCATAGCCGCTTGAGCACACGGGCATCTCTGGACGGGCTAATGCGAAGAAACCGGCATCTTGGAAAAGCCCACTGGAGGCAGGAATGGAGAGACGATCCCAGGCCTGACGCTGATCAAAGTTCACCTCAGAGAAGAGATAATTCCCAGCACGTGATCCTTGTAATCGGGCTAATTGCAATGCTGTTTATAGTTTACTGTGAATTAACGTCTTCACGTGCTAGATGAATTAACTGGGACGGTATCACATGTTCGACTGGAAACGTCAGGCGGAGGGGAGAACCCACGTGGTTTTCAGGGCTGCCTCACAGCGGCTTGAGCCTTATAACCAAGGCCCGTAGACCCTCTTACCTCTGACTCTTTAGTTTAGGGCAAACTTAGGGGTTGGTGGAATATGCAGCTCCTTGCTTGGGCAACGAGAGTTCATTTTACTGTTGTTGGATTCATTCCACGCTTGACTTTGTGAGTCTATCTTTAATATCCAGTTATAAATGATATGATCCTGACTTTTGAGAATATTGGAGAAATGAGACAACACCCATAATATATTAAATGATTTTTTTTGTGAGCCCCTGGACAGAAATTGTAGCACGAGTTACAGACCTTGAGAGGCTCTCGGCGCCAGGAGGCTGTTCATAAAAGCACACTGCTTACGATAGTAGGTATCTGAGGAGGTGAGACCGAGGGTAATTAAAGTTAATTGATATGTTATTGTTCTCTGTGTCGTAGCATTAAAATATAGAGAAAAAAACGAGTGTTCACTTGTCAGATTGCTCTTCGATGTAACAAAACAGAGAGAAAAAAAAAAAGACATAGCCATGAAGAAGGTATTCATGAATATTTTCCTGGACCTTGACCTTAGTCTCCTCCCCAAACAGTAAGGTGAGGCATAAAGAAAATTGTTCGTTCATTTAACATGCACTTTGAAGGATGCAAATTTACCTGAAATGGTGGTTTCTGATTATGAAAGAAGTCACGGAATTAAAAAGACGTTTGAGTCATTTTATCTACATTAAATTTTGACCAAAGATCCTTAACTATCATACAGTTTGACCTCTTTGATTATTGTAAACTGGGTTCATTTCTTTCTTCTCTCCTCTTTCTTCCACCTCCCTCAACAGGCACACACAGAAGTAAAATCTAGTTGAAGGTTTGTCTATGCCAAAAGAATTAACTAACTCCAGAAGTCAAGGGGATAGCTGAATTCTATTTATTCTATAGGTAACATACCCGTCCGTAAGTTACTAAGACATCCTCAAATATTTTCTGCCTTCCGGTAAATGGTAATCTAAAAATTTCCATTTGTGAAATCAGTAAATAATTAGGATAACAGTGACAACTAACCTTTCCTGAAATGTATGTGTCCCAGGCACACATTACTATCGTTAATTCTTACAAGTTTCTGAGTTAGGTGCTATCATTATTCCTACTTAAATAAAGAAATTGACCCCTAGATGCTATAAACTATTTCCTTTCTCCTCATGTAGGCATAACCTGTTTGATACAAGGAATCTATTCCTGAAAAACAAATTTTCTGCATGGAAACATTGAGCCCCTTTCCGTCTATCTTAAATGGTAAAAATTATGATGCATTACATGTCAAGCCAAAACCTTGATTCAGGTTCCTAAAAGGTAACGGAAACAAGTAAAACACATACACGTAAGAAACAACTGGTTTAGGATATCAAAGTCCTAAAGCTTTATTTCTTGAGAGACACAATGAATGTAGCTGTTGACAGTGAGTTAGAATGAGCAGAATGGCTACTAGTGCCAGCAGCCTCCAAGGTGGGCATGCCCCAGGCTGGCACGCCTCTCCCTTTCCAAAGGACTCTGGCCGTCTACCAGAGTCAGGCGGCTTGAGGTTGACATGCACACAGATTTGTTTAAAATGAGTATTGAGTTTTGAGACCTTGAATATAAATGTTTTTCTTTGTAAAAATTAGCCATAGATTATTTTGGTCAGAATTACCTCTAGAAACAAGAAATGCAAAGAGATAACACGAGGTAATTGAAGAGTTTATAACAGGACTGTTCGTCAAGGTATGAGCGAGACTGAGAGAAACCATCCGTAGGCCTGAAAACTTGTGCTTAAGTTGACACCTAGGGAAAGTAAGAAAGCAGCCACAGTATAAAAGAGATCACCCAGAGGAAACTGTGGCCTTAGCAGAGGGACAGGGCCATCCCATAGCTCACCTGGGAGATGCCTGGGGAATAATTATCCTAACCCAACTCTCCTTCTTCCCTCTGACCTTTGGCGGGTTCCCCGTTGGCCAAGCCCCAATGGAAGCCAGAGATCAAAAGAGCCTGCTGACGGAGTCCATAAAAGTCAGCTTTCCAAGTAGGGTGTAGGAAGGTGGGGAGTGGATGTGAGGGGGGCAAACTGGAAATATCCATCACAACAAGTATTGAATAGATGTGTTTTGCTTTGAATTCTCTGGTTTGACTCTCTTTGTTGAGCTGCTATCCATAAGCGGTATCAATTCTCTTGTCCTTTCCGCATCTTCCAGAAACCAAACATTGAAGTGAAAACCTCGTCCAACCCAAAACTCCTAACCAATTTCTCATTGCAGAGATCCTTCAAGTAAAACCTGCATCCACAAACACTAGTCAGACCAATGAACAACATATTACATGCTCCAGACAAGACAACTCCAAGAGGAAGACGTTTTAGGTCTTCCCTTTGCAATGGAAATATTTGTAGGATGAGTTCTACCTATAGAATGTTATTCAGTTCAAATCCCCTGAATTTTCCAAATTGCCTTAGAAGCCTTAGGAATTTCAAAACTACAATTGCTTCCAAAATCTTTGGGCAAAAATAGACTCCTACTGTAACACAGCAGATGCAGACATGAGCAACTTGTAGGAAGTTAAAACTGACACCGCCTGAGACCTAAATCATCCTCTGGTCAACACCTGATGGGCTACAGCCCCTAACACCCTTTCTGAGCAGCAATCACACAGAGGGGTGGTTATATCTGCTGGTAAGTTCCATCTCCACGGAACCCCTTCAGCCTGGGACAGTTTCTGCTGCTTTACCTGAACGAAGTGTCCTGAGAGGACACAGCTAACCGCTTTGCTGGCTGTGTGAATCCGCGGAAGACCCACGATACAACCGAAAGAGGCGTATGTTGACACACTGCAAGCTCTGTATTGTCGTACTTCGTTTTCAAGGGTGACACCGTGGAGGGTGACTGTGCTGTGGGTGTGTCGGGAAGCTGGCAACTCTGATGCAGGACTTCGGGTTCAACCACTTCGGGTGCACTCGTAAGGGCTGCCCTTCAGTACGTGGCCGCTGCCACTGTTTACAGAACCACGGAACTCTCTCTCCCCCAGTCCACCAGGTGAGCTATCACTTGCTGTTATGCATGTTTCTACAGGAATCCTTTTCAATGGTGATACTGCCTTCACTAACGGAAGTTCGTACAGCATCTGGTTTACTCCTGACGGTTCCACAGGCCCACAGAGAAGCTTCAGGGTATACAGAGAGATTCTTCTTCAGAGTATTTCCTACGATGGTCATTGGTGTTCCCTATTTCTCATCATTGTTCGCTAGCTCATTGGCAATCATGTCACCCCCAGCTTAAAGCTTCCGAAGGTTTCCTACTGTAAAAAGAATAAATCACCAACTCACAACCATGGCAGACAAAGTCCATGCCTGTGTCTCTGACAGCTCTCACTCTGTCTGCCCTCCAGCCGTAGATCTTTTTCTTTTTGGCCCTTTGTGCTGTCATTTGTACTGCAGGAAACCTTCCCCTGACTCAGCCCAACGGTCCTGCCTCTGCCGCAGTGCTACCGCTTCGGAGCTAAGCTAGAATAATTCCCTGCCCCGTCCCAGTCATTTCTATTACACTGCCCTATATAGTTGCTTCGTAACACTGACTAAAATTAAAATTTGATGTGTTAATGACTACCACTTCTGTTCCCTATAGAATCCCCAGTTCCTAGAAGAATTCTCAACAGATAGTAAGTACTGAATAAATATTTGTTGTATGACTTTCTTTAAATCTAAAGTCCACTGGACCATCCATCGTCTGTCAATCAGTTTCCAATCATTATTTGAAAATCTTCTGAAGACGAGCGTGTTGGTGTGTGATGGTGGGTACAGAGGTAGTGGGATGATGGGAATACAGAAGAAATGAACGATGCACGTCCTCGTTTGCAGAAAGGAGGGCGAGGTTACCACTTTCTCAGGTTTGAGAAACGTTAGCATATGGAAAATACTGATTCCCCCGAAGCATGTGTATGTATTCATTTTAATATAAATTCACCTCACAGTAGGAATTTCTTAAGGGGTTAAAGCAAATTGGAAAATAATTATTACTGCGGTCATTTCTTATTCATGTTGTTATTTACATTTAATGGCCAAAGGAAGACGGAAAAACAGGTCCTCCCCCTCTTACTGTCTCTCAGCCCAAATCAAGAAAACCTGCTCTAATCACCACGAAACCAACACAGAAAATAGGACTCTCAGTTACCACTGGTTATTTAAAAAACGATTTAGAATCTTCCTGCCTCAATTTTCTCAAACTTCCTTCTTTATGTGGGTAATAAAATGACTTTCTCAAAGTTAGATCCATTACTCCTTAGAAGACAGTAAAATGTCTCATCTGTAGGCAGATTTCTCAAAGGTTTCACATCATGTCTTTCTCATTGCCACGGTCACTATGAATACAATCAACTAATGCATTTTGTTAATGAGGCACCCTCTGACCTCATAGAGCTACATTTTAAACTAGGGGAAAAAATCCTCCAAGTCTTAGTGGGAGCACGGCTGGTATATGAAGCCCTTATAATGCTTTCTGAGCTGCTGGAAGTGACTTACATTGGATGTTTGATGTACCCATTCTGTTCTGCTTTGCTCTGAAACAATTCATTTGCCTTCTAAATGGAATCACAAAAATACTTAATAAAAATGGTAATACATCCAAGGGCACATGGGTATAGTCGAAGGACTGATGTAGAGAAAACTCTAGCAAGTGAAGGTGGAGGTGGTACGTGGAGGCTGAAGAAGGCTTTGGGGTATTCATTAAGTGACAGTGGGCTTCATGACACTTTTCTTTTGAAAGATAGTACGTTGTGGCCAGGACTCTTTTTGTAAATTTTATCTGTGGGTTAGTGTGCCTTTCTCTGGAGGATGTTTCACAACCAGTCACAAATGAGAGTTTGGCAGAGAACTGCTCTGTGGAAAATTAGACTGTAGAACAGCTTGGAAGGCATCAACTCTCACATCCCAGTTCTAGTAAGTCTTGAGGCCATAAGCATCACAGATGAACCTCTCTGATCATAAAGAAGTGATTTAAAGAAGATGAGTAGAAATTCCCGCAAAAGACCGTAAACCTGGGAACCTGAAATTCAGCGGCAAGCTTTCGATTCCATATCCGCTTCCCCTTGCCCTGCATCTCCGAAAGATAAACAGAAGTCCGATGGCGAGAAAATCAGCAAGTTAGTTTCTAAAACTGCATTTCTCACGGACAGAATGGCCCTCATCAAAAAAATCTACAAACAATAAATGCTGGAGAGGGTGTGGAGAAAAGGGAACCCTCTTGCACTGTTGCTGGCAATGTAAATCGATACAGCCACTGTGGAGAACAGTATGGGGGTTCCTTAAAAAACTAAAAATAGAAATACCGTATGACCCAGCAATCCCACTACTGGGCATATACCCAGAGAAAACCATAATTCAGAAAGACACATGCACCCCAATGTTCATTGCAGCACTATTTACAACAGCCAGGTCAGGGAATCAACCTAAATGTCCATCAACAGAGGAATGGATAAAGAAGATGTGGTACATATATACAATGGAATACTCCTCAGCCATAAAAAGGAACGAAATTGGGTCATTTGTAGAGACGTGGATGGACCTAGAGAGTGTCATACAGAGTGAAGTCAGAAAGAGAGAAACAAAATATTGTATATTAATGCATATATGTGGAATCTAGAAAAATGGTACAGATGAACTTGTTTGCAAGACAGAAATAGAGATACAGATGTAGAGAACAAACGTATGGATACCAAGGGGGGAAAGCCAGGGGGGTGGTGGTGGGATGAATTGGGAGATTGGGATTGACATGGATACACTGATATGTATAAATTAGATAACTAATAAGAACATGCTGTATAAAAAATAAAATAAAATTCAAAAAGAAAAGAGAAATTTTAAAGACTTCAAAGCATTTATGAGGATTATATCTATCAATATTTATACTAGAGATATAAAATGAGAAATTGAAAAATATGTATTTATGGAATCACTTAAAATAACAGTAACAGACTTATTATATGTTAACAAAACAACACATGTATTAATAAAAAGTAACTATTTTCCAAACTAAGACTACAGTGAGAAGAGTGGCTTCATTCTACATTTTTGTAAATCTCCACCGTCTAGCTTAACAGAAAACAGCTGGAGTCTCCTACCTGCTTCCACATTCAATTTGTTGCAAAATTCCAGGCCATGTGACTCCTGAACCTTCTTAGACCACTCATGAGAGAATCAGAGTTGAAAAAGTCAAATAACACCTTAGCATCATTATGAAAATAATTCAGCTAATTGACCCTTGGAAAGGATCCTGAGAACCCTCCCGGAGTTCTCCCTGCTGTCTGCGACCACAGTTTGAGGACAGGTGGATTATATTAATGGGCCAACACGATTCTGAGCTCTTCATTATCATTCAACGCTCACAACAACCCTGTGAAGGACACATCATTATATTTATCCCTATTTTATAGGTGGGGAAACTGAGGCCGAGACTAAATAAAGTCAGTGGCAGAGCTGGACTTACACCCTGCAGTCCAATTCTAGCACCCTAGACCTTGACCCCGATGGTATACTGCCTGCAGGTTTAGAAAGCTGTGGGCAGGCATATTCCCGGGACATTGGAAGTAAGAGTTTAGGCAACTAGCCAGGGCTTGCCGGAAGACTGAACTGGGACTGAACGGAACTGCCAAACACACCTTACGCCCTCCAGATTCCCCCAGCCCGTGGCTCTGGGCTCCCACTGGAGCGGCTTTGCTAGTGTGGCTTCAGTTCCAGGTGAAGGAATCCTTCAGCAGAAGGCATGGCACAAAAACTTGCAGTGCACATCTGGGAACAGGGAGAGGGAGAGGTCCCTCCTTTATGTGTCGCCTGGCCAGGAGTCAGGAGCGTTTTCCACCTTTAACGTCTCTCTTCTCAACACTGCTCCTTCTTAGAGAAGCAAAGCCTTGCAGCAGCCCGACCAGCATGCACTCACACATGAGTTCTTTCAGGGTTTTGCAAGCTATCAAACAGCACAATGAAAATTAGAATAACTATACCTTTATAAAAGTAAACTCACAAACTTTGGAAAGTTGATGTGTAGTGAAACTTAAGATCTATTAAAAATTAATTAAAATAGACGGCTGTCATGCTTTTAGACATAAGTACTTTCTTGGTGTTGACAAAATACCATTTAACATCTCTGAAATGGGTGTCTCACAGCATTGTGTCTTTTTTATTCAACCAAGCATTGTGTCTCTCATCCATCACACAATATTTTAGAACACTTCATCTTTAGGTTATCTAGGCCTAAAATGAAGTCGTATTATGTCTTTCCCTTACGGAAAAGTCAACTAGTACGTTAGGCCTTTGGGCAAGGTCTTCTCTCCTTGCTACCCAGTATTTTAACAGACTTCTTACTCTATCAAATAAAAAGAGAAAAAGAAAAAGAAAACACACACACAAACACACCTTCTTAAAGTGTGGAAAAACACATTGAGGTACAGCCTGGCCATTGGTGATAAAGACCCCACTGGCACAGAAGAAGTTAAATACTGTCTCATCTCTCCTCCTCTCTCTCTCACATCTTAACCAAAGAATCATTTCCATCTCCAAGCTGTTTCTAATTAGGTGTTAATGACCTCAGAGTTGTGTGAGTTTACCATGTTCTGTACCTCATTTGATTTCCCCCTCCTCCCGGGCTAAAACAATACCAAGAGGACTGAAATGAAGATAAAATGCACCTCTATGGTCCCAAAGGTTATTGGATCAGAGATCTCTAAATACAGAGAAGTCCGGAGGGAACGATTATTATTAACACTAGTTCCATGACCTATGCTAACCAAGAAATGAAAGTAATTATAGTGCTTTCATGTGCTGGGCAAGGGGTCCTCAGACTTGGAAATCATGAATGAAACGGGGACACAGAGTGTGTCACCGATGCTTCGGAGGCTGGAAGTTTGGGGACCGACGGCCCCTGCGTACAGAAGGGACGACACACAGTCCCTGGGAAGTGTCAGAAAGAAAACGTTTTTTCCTGAAGTACAACAGCCACACTTATTAACCTGCAAAACAAGAACTAAGTAAATGGGAAAATAATCGAATAAGAGAAAAAAAAAAGGTGTATTATATATGGTGCCTGACAGCAAAATGCCACACTACCTGAGAGGCTTCCAGAATGATGTTATGCAGACCTTACAGTGAATTCCAAAGGACCAAATGTGTCTTCTAATCGGTGAATTAAATGATTATATGCATATATGCCTGTGCTCTCTACACCCCAGCTTCCTATTTGTGAATGAATGAGGTTGAAGTAAATATCTAGTCTCCAGTAATCCTTGGTGCAACGTTTTATTTATTTATATGTTTTAAATGGCACACATTATGACTATAACTGGCAGTGCCTCTTACTAAGGACTCATTCAGTTGTTTAAAAAACAGAAAAATTCTCAACAGATTTTAGCCAAGGATTCAGAGGAAAAAGAGTTACCAACCAAAACCTCAAATGTTATAAAACAAGATGAATCATCTTGAAGGGCTGTTTAATACGTAAACCTGGAACAGTCTCAAAAATATGCCTGAAAATAGAGCGACCTGGGTATCATTTAAAGAGGAGAAGGTGGAAATAAAAGCAATATGCCATTACAGCATATTGACTGAGCTGGTAAAGTCACCACGATTAAAAGGACGTAATTCACCTTGAACTAACTCTAGTTGACTTGACTAGTGTGCCTGAGGACTGTCTGTGGCCAGCCAGAGGAAGCCTTGTGTGCTTCAGTTAGCAATAAAGCTTGGAGATCCTTACTCTCTCAAAGATGAACACAGATAACAGAGGAAACCAGAAAGGCCTGGGCTCCTGTATTGTACTTGCCGCCTGCAAGCCGTCTAGCTGTGCTGCTCCAACATGGGTGAGGTTTTTATACGTGGACCACTTTAAACCTCGTAAAGCCTTCTGCACATAAAAACTCCATCAGTCACCCAATTTAGCCTATTAACATGGCAAAATACATTGTTCAAGATGTGTCCAAAGTAGAAGAGAAAATTGCATCAATGGTGAAAAAGGTAACTCTGATTCATGAAACCTACAGAATCGGCTAAGATTTCTATTATTAACCAAATACAAGATCAGTTGTTCTTTGGTCTTTTCAGGTGGGCTGTCCACGTGTCTGTATATCCCATTGTTTTGTGGAAAACCAGAACAATCTGTCAGGAACAGATGTTTTGCAATCTTTGGGCGGGAGAACAGGGGTAGGATTAAGAAGCCCTTCTGATTCCTGTACTTCTTGCTCTGCTCTGATAAACACGGAACTTCCATTTCAGGAGGGCTCCTTGATGTCTGCATATCTGAGTACCTACAGTGTATTACCCACCCCCAAAACAAAACAAAACAAAATCTGCTAAACACCCTGCTTTCCCTTCCCCAGCAGTTATTTATGAGGCGATTTTACAACGTATTTTTACAGGTAGGTCAGTGTCACATCACTCACTTCTAGTTTCAGATGCAGAAATGAATTGTCTCCCTGTTCTTCAGTGGGATAAATGCCTCCTTTTTGATGCTTTGATGCCACTGTGTAAAAGACAGCGAAGTGAGGTACATGAAGCTGGGTTAAAAAGCTTCATATGGGCTTCCCTGGTGGCACAGCGGTTGAGAGTCCGCCTGCCGATGCAGGGGACGCGGGTCCGTGCCCCGGTCCGGGAAGATCCCCCATGCCGCGGAGCGGCTGGGCCCGTGAGCCATGGCCGCTGAGCCTGCGCGTCCGGAGCCTGCGCTCCGCAACGGGAGAGGCCACAGCAGTGAGAGGCACGCGTACCGCAAAAAAAAAAAAAAAAAGCTTCATATAACTCTACTAGGTTGAGCTCTGGATTAAAAATCAGTCACGCATGCACAAAATGTAATAAATGAATGAAAATGGATGTTATGGGTCATTGCTGCTTTAATAGCACCTTTGTGCTATGGAAGCCAAATAGCAATAACCATCTTATCCTCGCCTCACAAATGAAATAACATTAGCTTTCTAGGCACCTAATGACACACGGCACAGAATGAGGCTCCTGCCCACGGATTTATTTCACGCCGACACCGAGGGCATGCAGAGACAACTTATCAGTCCGAGATGGGACTCCACTTAAAGCTGCTGCAACACTGATGCTCTGGTTCATCTCCACTTTTCAGCTAAACAGAGGTTTTCTTTTTCACTTCATTTAAAGTCTTCAACCAGCTCAATCCTTCTAGTAAATTGCAAACTCTGTAACAATGTATCTTCTATTATGCCACTTGTTACCTTACTAAGACAGGAAATTAAAGCAATAAAACACTTTCAAAATGGTACGGCACACTCGGGCACTCATTTTTCTTATGTCCCGTGTTATTCTTCAAAAGACCTTTTATGATACTAATATTAAATTCTAATATTAAATTCTTTGAAGTCTGAAGAATCTGTTGAAAGTGTTGAATTTCTAAGATACAGAGCCCAAACACTGCCTCTACTCTGCATTTATTGAAACAGAATATGTGGTTGAACATTTTAAAATACAGTACGGTTAAATAATATATGACCAGATACATTTCAAGTCCACATTAGAGAACCCATTGTGTGGAAATTTGATTGAAGGCTCAGGAAAATCTATTTTGCTTTTTCTCACCTGGTGTGACCAAATGCACAACATATGTGGTCGTTCATATAAAAGGCTGGTAACTGCAAAACGAAGTGCTGAGAACCAAATACCGCGATGGCCACGTATGCAGCAGGTTCATATAAAAGAAATTGAATCAGGCTTACGGGGCTGTTCTTTCTTTATTAACCTCCTGGAAAAAGGTCAGACAACTGTTCTTTTAATGCTAAGAGTACTATGTGAAAGTGGCTAAAAGAGAAATGTAAAAATCTGCAATGCATCCTAGGCAGTATATTACGTAATTGTATTCAACAGCTTAGAGAGATGTGGGAAAAAGCCCTCTTCATTGACTACTACGAAAAAAAAATCATCTTATTTTCATTTTAGCAATATTCATTTCCGTCCAATCTTATGGAAAAAGAAGTGGAAAAAAAAAGAAACGGATAAAAGGAAAACCACTGAAAGTGAAAATTGAGGAGATGTGAGAGCTCATAAAACAGGTCTCTTCCCTCATTCACACCCACCTTCTAGGCTCTCCTCCCTCCTTTCTTCCTCCCTCCCTTCTTTTGGCAAAGGTTTGCTACAAAAGCAGGCTGAAGGAGGATGAACATTCTTTCCCTCAAGACTACACAAAACTCCAACTTCCCGTTGGGTGAAACTGCAATGTTGCCTCAGCTGTGCAGGGATTTTTCTCTTCTTTGGAAACCCCCAAAACAGTTGATCTCTTCCTCAACGTGTCATTTGAAACAACAGCTATTTAACAGGTGTGAATGTTCCAATTAAATAGCAAGTGCTTTTTGGAGGTGATCTAAGAGCCTTTGCAGTGTCAGGCTCCAGCCCCATCCACTGCCTCTCCCTGCTCAGCTGATTAGGGTCAGCACTTTAAAATTACAAAATGAAGCCCTTGAACCTCTCATCACCACTATAGGCATACTTGCTAACATGAAAGGATCTTCCCTCCACCAAAGGGAAGTCAAATTGGCCTGCCTGCCGATAATTTACTCCAGCCCTTTACCAATTCCTCTCCCTGTCGCAGAAATACCTTTTTTGATATTTTTTGAAACACTGTGCTAAATTCCCAGTGATAAAATTAGCTGGTCCAATCTGAGGGATAGTCCTCAATAACTTACGTTTCCCTTCTCATCTGCTACCATTCCTCTCTGCTGGAATGCCAAAGCAATCAACGACCTGGGGATACATTTCCCCAGAGACCTTTCTTAGCACACTATATCAATTAACACAAAAGCAATTTTGGACCCCCTCCAATACCCAGCACTACCATCTGGTCTCCCTGGAACCTCATGGAGGGGGGCAGATTTCAATTTGTCAAAACAATGTAAATTCCCCAAATTATTTTCAAATTATGTGTGTTTAATGTCGTGCCCATTCATCTCTTAAAAGGTGTTTTGCAAATTCTTCCAAATTGATCCTCCAGCTTGCAGGCTTGCTCTCTCTGTCAGGCAAGAAGAAATTAGGGTTATAAAGGTTGAAGTTTAACTCAAAAGAAATGAGTTTGTAAAATCTAAATAGCTTACTAAGCAAGGGCAATAAGAAATTATTAGACGTGTTCACACTCTACAAGCCCACTTGCCAGTCTCCCCGTGATGACTGGGGATATGACTTTTAGGCAACAAAACGTGATAGTATCTGAGAGATGCCAAGAAGGCTCTCGCATCACAGGAAAATGTTCCAAATGTCGCCGTTCTTCACTTTCCCTTTAAGGCTTTGCAAATTCCTGCTAGAATATAAGCAATTAATTTCAAAGTATTAATAAATGAAGTCATTTTTAAACTCATTTTAATCGGGTTGGCAGATGAGTTTGGCTGTTAACTTGAAAAGTTCTGATGTGAAGACAAGTGGCAGGCAATCTCTTATCTTTTTTGTGGCTGTGTTGGGTCTTCGTTGCTGCGCGCGGGCTTTCTCTAGTTCCGGCGAGCGGGGGCTCCTCTGCTGCGGTGCGCGGGCTTCTCACTGCAGTGGCTTCTCTTGTTGCGGAGCACGGGCTCTAGGCACACGGCCTTCAGTAGCTGTGGCTCGTGGGCTCAGTAGTTGTGGTTCGCCGGCTCTAGAGCGCAGGCTCAGTAGTTGTGGCGCACGGGCTTAGTTGTCCCGTGGCATGTGGGATCTTCCCGGGCCAGGGCTCGAACCTGTGTCCCCTGCACTGGCAGGCAGATATAACCACTGAGCAACCAGGGAAGCCCCAGTGGCAGGCGATCTCTAGATCAATGCTAGCCAACACAGTAGCCATTGGCCACCTGTGGCTATTTAATTTTAAATGTGAACTAGTTAAAACCAAATACACTTAGAAACTCAGCTCCTCAGTCATCCTAGCCACATTTTAAGTGCTCAGTAACCGTATGTGGCTGGTGACTGCCCTGCTGGACAGCACACAATAAGACACCCCCATCGCCGAAGCCAGTGCTACTGGACCACACTGATGTCTAAGGACATGGGATGTGCCACACGAAGGGTAGCCGGCAGTATGACACACAATTATTCTTGATGTAAAAGATGGAAAATGGCCCCCAAAACAGGCAGGACGTGTGCAAAAAAACAGATTGCAGAGTACTGAGTAGGGTTCCCTGTGCTGTATAGTAGGTCCTTATTAGTTATCTATTTTATATATGGTAGTGTGTGTGTGTGTCAATCCCAATCTCTCAATTTATCCCTCCCCCCCTTAACCCCCTGGTAACCATAAGTTTATTTTTTACATCTGTGACTCTTTCTGTTTTGTAGATAAGTTCATTTGTACCCTATTTTTTAGATTCCACATATAAGTGATATCATGTCTTCCTCTATATGGGAAAAGAATCTGAAAAAGAGTGGATGTATGTACATGTATAACAGAGTCACTTTGCTGTACACCTGAAACTAACACAACATTGTAAATCAACTCTACTCCAATAAAAATTAAAAACAAACAACAAATTGCAACTTGTCTGACTTTTGCTGAGACTGAAACAGAGCAGGACCAAACTATGGTCCTTCCTCCCAATCCCATGTCTCCGCTTGCCTTTTGTCTGTAGAAAAACTTTAGCCAAAGAATAAGTTTACTCAGAGAAGTGAGAAAATGCAGGAACAAAGGAAAACACTCCAACCAACTAAATCATAATAGTTTAGTCATTAAGCAAAGTCAAGGACCTTTAGGCCCTCCTCAAGGGCTACAGTTCATATTCTGAGCCCTGTCCTGGGAGCTGTCTTGTACATACTAAACCCCACCAGGTGTAAGAAGTTAACTACGTGATGCCCAGGCTGTAGCCATGACATGAGCTGCCACAATTCCGAGAACTGGCCTCAAGGAGATAGAAACAAACCGACCGAGGAACTGAAGACTAACGGTACCTGAAACAATCAAGATGACGCTGGTCAGACCACCGATGACCAATTTCAAGATGACGGTCAGAGCTGCCTGTGCTGTTTCTGCAGGGAGCCCCTCCCTCCTCCTGTAAAAGCTCTTGCCCCTGATTGTCGGGGTGGGAGTCGGTCTTTGGACAGGAGCCCGCAGCCCCCCTCCCTGTTGCCAGCATCTGAAATAAATCAAAGTTTCCTTTCCACCAACCTTGCCTTTTTATTGGCTTTTGAGCAACAAGCAGGCGGATCTCCACTTTCGGTAACAAGAGGGGGCCCTTTCCATTAGCGTGAAGCGTAAATGAAAGATGAGGACATCTTGGTGCGCTTGGTTGTACACAACTGAACAGATTCATCTCATTTATGCATGCTTCTGGCTAATGACTCCTGCCTCCGCTGATTGCAACCATCATCCTGCCACTCTGCTCGGCCAGGTGCTCTAAGTGGAGCTGATTCTAACCCTGGCTCTGGGAAAAGACCCTGGGCTGGCCGGCTCTTGCAACTCTCTAGTTAGAGAGAGAAACGAAAACTGTTCAGCCCCTGAAGCCGAGCTGATCGCATCCCACTAGAGCTGCTTCTGGCCTCCTGCCTGAGTGACTAGGAGGGAAGGCACCGTCCCCTCCGGCTGGAGGTGCTCAGAAGGCGATGCCCCAGACCGGCAACCATCTTACTCCATAAGAGGAGGCGAGCCCCTGACTGATGGCTACGCAGAGGACAGCAGAGGCAGAGGAGGTAAGAGACCAGATCCTGGGGGCTGCATGTCAGGCACTGGGTCCGTTCATGCTCAAAGCCAGTTTTCCCCGGACTAGTACAATTCTCTCCATTTCCCCGTGGAACACAAACTTCTCTCGCATCAGTGGGTATATGTCCACATACACAGATGGGCACACAGCTTATAACAGACCTTCAAGTTGTATGGAATAGATTAAAGAGCATTCCTGGCAGACAGAAGAACGTCTGCAAAGGTCCTAGGGCGGGAAAGAGCCTGACAAATGGAAGGAAAGAAAGCAGGGCAACGTGGCGGCAGGGTCACAAGCTAGGCTGGTTGAGTGGCACAGCAAGAGGAAGAGATGCGGTGTGGAGATGCGGGCTCATTCCACAAACAGTGAGGACGACATGGGATGACTCTGTTCACATGAGTGACGACCCTCTGGCTGCTCCGGTGCGTGGAAGAGAAACCAGGCCAGAAACATAGTGTCAGTTAGGAAAGTCAGGTGGGAGACTGTGCTGGGTTGGACCAGGATGCTGGTAGGAGCATGGAGAAAAGCGGGTGGAGGTGGGATGCAGTTTGAGGAGAGAATCGAAAGGACTCGAAATCAGGAGTTTTGGCTGGTGCACCTGGGTGGGTGGTGACAGCATTTACCAGGACGGGGGACCGAGGAAGGAAGAGGGTGGAACTCACAGTGGTACCCTGTCATTTGATGAAAAGGATAACGTGGACTTGCCCAATTAAATCCAAACTTACAAATGAATTCTCCACTCTTAGAGTTGGAAATTGCCCTGAGGAAACAATGAGTCAAAAATTCAACTTAGGCTTAAATCCCACAGGCCCAATACTATCAAAAGATTTTAACTGCTAACTTGTTTTTGGACAATTAGGGTACCGCTTATTAGATTATAATAATGTTCCAAAAATACCATTTCTAAGATGGGAGTTTGATGCTATTCTAGTGCTTTTCTAGTCCTCTTGCTTTAGATTCTTTCTCTGGTGCTTAAGATGTCTGGACTGTACCGTAACTGTCTTCTGTTGTACTGGTGTACGTGTTTTCTGATTTATTCATTTGTGTATTCCTTTGCTTACCGTATGACCTAGTAGGTTCATACACCATCGTACACTAGTCCTGTATTTTTTATCTCAAGTGATCCACACCACCTGGCGAGTCCAAAATTACACGACTGTATTATACCATAGCAATAAGAGCCATCACTTAATAAACACTTTGTACAGTAACATGTATTAAATCAACCTCCATGGCAACAATACGAGGTAGTCTCATTACTCCATTTTACAGATGAAGAACTGAGGCGCAGAGAGGTTAAGTAACTTCCCAAGGACACAGAGAGCTGAAACGTGCCCCAGACTGTTTGTATCCAGAAGCCACAGTCGGATTCTGTGCTACCTCCTGGGTCGTGCAACTAGATTCAGTTCACACCCCTGGGGCCAGTATCTTGATTCAAATGCAGGGAAGTGAAATGCTCTGCGTAAATCATCCTTACCTTTCTATTTGAAAAAAATATTATCATAGCAGAATTTCAAATCCTACGATAAAATCATAATATGTCATAGACTACGATACATTGATTAGAAAATTCTTAAAGAAAAATTTCCTGTGGACAGCTTTGGCCGGGCTCAGGGTAGGGGTGCAAGGCGTTCTGTCATTTCATGCTACGTTTAGTCTGGGGGTAGGGCAGCTGAGAAGGCAGTGGCCCTGGTCAGAATGCCCACATACTGCTGGGGCACTCAGGAGCGGGGTAACTCTTTGGACTTGGCACTGTACACGGTCTCCAAGAAAATCCCACGTGGGGCTCAAAGCAGGAAAAGTATTATCTGATCTGAGAGGGCAGGAAGTACTGAGGTGCCGTCCTGAGGAACAGGAAGGAGATAATTTATATTTTGAAGGATACCATAATGCTTCCTAATTTTTTTCTCTCTCTACAGTGAAAATTCTGACGAAGCATCTTTTTGAATTCTTGTTTAACAGAGGAGTCAGTGTATTTGATGAAAAGAGCATTCCGATATCTAAGTGGACCTTCCCAGTTTTTAGTGGAGACTTTTATTTTATTGCAGTCCTGATAGGACCAGGCCACTCAAAGCTTTAACCGCAACAGAAATTTCTTTAGGCGAGTTGAAGTCATCTTTATTTCTAGTCTTTTTTTTAATGCAATTTATTAGTGATGGCAGATTCTCTTCTGAAGCTACTACTGAAAGAACATTTTCCCCATCATTTTATTTCCAAGGGGTTTTGAGATTCTGGAGGGCAAGGATTACAGTTTTATGCTCCTTTATACTCATCAAAGCAGCTTCTAGCATTCCTTGTGTGCAGTAGGTGCTCGCTGGATGGAAAAACGCACGATTTCTGTGATATTTCATGTCATTCTTATTGAAACTTTAGAGGAAACATTTAGGGACAAATTCTCCCTAGAAGGAAAGTTTGCTTTCCTTCTTGAACCTAAATATTTCACAGGCTTTTGAGGCACTGGAATCTTCTGATGGTTATCGTTGATTTTCTTCTTCTTCTTACATAAGTGTTGACTTCTTTGGTGCCGGCAAACCAGTCCTAATGGAAGTGGCTGATAATAACAACACAAAGCATTTAAATAACACTTTAAGATCTACAATTCTGGACTTCCCTGGCGGTCCCGTGGTTAAGACTCCAGCTTCCAGTGCAGGGGACGTGGGTTTGATCCCTGGTCCAGGAACTAGGATCCCACGTACCATGCGGCACAGCCAAAAAAAAAAAAAAAATTTTTTTCCTATCCATCCCTTCACTTCCATGGACCCTCCCACAATATAATTATCGAGGTATTAGGATCTTCGACTGGAATTTTCTTCTCTCAAGTATCACACCACAATACATGAAGATCAGCTGATTGTCTCAACTGCATTTCAAAAAGTTTTCCCTGCTTCGTATAGAGTCAGTAAATGAATATGGCAGTAATTTCAGCCACTGTGGCATTTGTCATTAAGAGCCTCTTCATGTCCTAGGAGTTTCATGTTGAGTCATCCCGATAGCCTGGTTACATCCCTAATAAACACTGAGAGAGGAGCAGGAAATAGCCATTTCAGCAGGTGGCACCTCACATACTTGCAGTTTCTGTCCCTCCTTTAGGCAACAGTTGAAGGCTGCATGATGACTCAGTAACCACTGATTGGTCCTATTGTGTATCTGTTACTCTTCTCTTTTTATGTCGAATTTTAGTATGCAGAAGATACTGTGGGGGATCAAAACCAGATATGTGATACACGCACCAAGCTCAAATATAACAATGCCCTGTGGTCAGAGAATTTTTTCTTCCGGCTGACTTGGGCTGAGAGCAAGCTCTTATGGAGGTGGCCGTGTGTCAGAGGTCGCCTAGAGATGTTGAAATTTAGTCCCTAAAACTGAAACTCCTTGCCTCCTCTCCACCTCTTTTTTGCTTTTTTAAACTTTGGGAGGAACGTTTCTTGAGAATGGATGACTTGCCTAGCCTCACACAAGACAGATTTGGGCAGATATTAAGGATATTTCAATTGCCGAAGATGGAGAATTTTCATTTCAAGTCTAGACTTCATGTAAAACTTGTCACTAATGACAAAGAAAAATCTTGGCAGAAATCTCGTACAAATGATGATGTGTAGTACCTACTAGTAACTACAATGAAGGAAAAACTCTTCAAAAGCAGTCACCTCAGTAGGTCTCAGAAAAATGGAAATCAGGCAAAAATAAAATGCCATTTACCTCCATTTGACCGGCAAAATTACTCAGTGAGGATTACTCCTTAATGAGAGATGGGACGGGGATTGACAGAATCTCCTTTCTATGGCTGTGGGAGTATAAATTGGTAGATCCACTTTGCAAACTACTTTATCTTATAAAGTTGAGCATTTATATTTCTTCCTACCCACCAATTCCATTTTAAATATATTGCTTAATTTTAGTTGTTTCTCACCTTATAAAAAGGGTATTACAGTGGACTGTATTGCGGCACTCAAAAGATAGGTCCAACAGGAGCCTAAAATATATAACTTTATTTGGGAAAAGGGTCTTTGTAGATGTAATTCAGACTCTAAGGATGAGATCATCCTGGATTAGGGTGTGCCCTCCATGCAAGGACAAGTGCCCTTTTAAGAGAAGAGAAGTCACACAGAGGAGAATGGGATGTGAGGACAAGGCAATGGGAATGATGTGTCTACAAGCCAAGAAACGCCAATCATTATGGACTGAGTTGTGTTCCCCCAGCACCTCAGAATGTGGGTGTATTTGGAAATAGCGCCTTTAGAGAGGTAATTACGTTAAAATGAGGTCTTTAGGATGGGCCTTAATCCAATCTAACTGGTGTCCTTGTAAGAAGAGGGGATTAGAACACAGAAAGACACGAGGGGGACCCCTGCATGTACAGAGGGAGCACCGTGTGAAGGGGCGGCAGGTGGGTGCACTTCTGCCAGCAAAGGGAAAGGACCCAGAAGACCCAACCCTGATGCTGCCTTGACCTTGGACCTCCACCCTCCAGGACTGTGGGAAAAGACATTTCTGTTGTTTAAGTCACCCAACGCGTGGTGCTTCGTTATGGCAGCCCGAGCAAACTATATGCCAAGGATTTCCAGTGACCCCCAGAAGCTAGGAGAGAGGTATGGAAAGAATCCCCCTTAGAGCCTCCAGAAGGAGTGAGGCTCTGCCAGCATCTAGATTTCAGACATCTGGCCTCCCAAACTGTGAGACAGTAAACGTCTGCTGTCTCGAGCCACCCAGTGTGTGATCGTTTGTTATCGCAGCCTCAGGAAACTGATGGAGGCATCACACCCAAGAGAAACTGTTGTCCCGGAGCGCCAGCAGTCCTGCGCCTAGAACGCAGCGAGTGGAGCCCACACCTAGAGCCTCCTACAAATCACAAACATGCAACCACAAAGCCTTTCCCCACCCCTCCTTTTGGGCAACATAAGAAATTTGCTTGAAAATTTGATAACCGACCCATCAACCCATTGGGGCTCCCTACCCCCACGTCAAGGATGCACGTCTGATGGTGAGGGTGTGGGTGTGTGCATGTGGTGGGAGGGTCACAGCCACAGCCCTGGGAGGCCAGAGAAAGGATGGCCTCCTCCCCGGATCCCCAGTGCCGGGGTCCAGGCGGATCTGCCTCCCTAGCCCATGGCACGCTGCCTCCCTTCTGTTTGGACGGTATGGTTTGGGGAGGTGGCTAGAATTACCAGGAAACCTCAGGTCTCAAAAGCCGGGAGCTGGGGAGAGGACTTGCCTGCCAGGGAAGCTTCACTTTGTCCCACGGTGGGTTCAGGCAGGTCTCGCCACCTCCCAGGAAGAGCTGGCCCGAGTCTACCTTCTGCCTACTCTGCCCCCTCAGGTCACAGACGCATGGTGGCTCCTTTAGCCTCTGGATTAGAGGACCATTCCTGAGAAATGGACTCTGGGTCCTTGGGTGGGAACATGAGTCAGGCCGTGGGCACAGCTGAATTCACCACATTTACTATTTTGTGATATGGTGTGTGAGCCTAAATTCTCCAGGGGAAGCTGTTTCAACAAGGATATTCGTGACAGCTTTATGTGCGAGAGCAAAAACCTGGCAACAATCTAAATGCCCACAGGAGAAGAATGGATGGATTCACTGAGGGTATATTCACACAGTAGAATATTACACAGCAGTCAAAATGACTGAATCACGGCAACAAGGAACAAAGTGGTTGGCCTTAGCAATAAAATAGTGAAAAAAGTACGTCACGGGAGAGCACGTATGACATAACTATGAAATACATGTGAAAACAACCCAAACTAAAAATATCTGATTTGGGGGCTTCCCTGGTGGCACAGTGGTTGAGAGTCCGCCTGCCGATGCAGGGGACACGGGTTCGTGCCCCGGTCCGGGAGGATCTCACATGCCGCGGAGCGGCTGGGCCCGTGAGCCATGGCCGCTGAGCCTGTGCGTCCGGAGCCTGTGCTCCGCAACAGGAGAGGCCACAGCGGTGAGAGGCCCGCGTACCGCAAAAAAAAAAAAAAAAAACTGATTTTTAACGACACACTTATCTAGGTTAGAGGAAAGAGAATGATGAGTACAAGATATGGGTGGGGGGGGGAGTCCCCTGGTCCAGGGACAGAGAACTCAAGACGGGGAGGGAACTCTTGGGAAGATACGTTACTCTGAATGACCCAGACCTGGGGTTGTGAGGTGTGTTCATAAGAGTTAATACGTTTTTGCAATACATTAGTAAATAATTAAATAATAAAAGAAAATCATAGCTGGATAAATGGTAGGGAGGTGTAACGAAGCAATGGTTGTCTAATTATTTGCACATCTGGTCAAAGAATTAAAAGAGCAACGACCTTTTCTCAGAAGTGTTTTTAACTCATAAATACAATCCTGTTTTTATGCAGATAACTGCTTATCACGCCTGACGAAGAACCTCGTCTAAACAGAACGAATACTGAGGTAAAACACAGAGAGCTGGGTGAGTTACCTAATGCTGGGCTAAGTTATGAAACAAGCAAACCAGTCTTCTTGGTTATGTATACAATTTTAGTTGTGGAGGAAATACGACTATCTCAGTGGTAGGAGAATGTGTGCAAATGATTCTGTTTTTGGTAAGTTGGGTCTCAGCACCAGTCTTGTTTGCCTAATAATTTATCTGGGACAAAGCACTGGATCTGCAGTTTGTTGTGGCCTTTGAACAAGTTTCTCTGTGTGTCCTCCTTAACCACGAGGTTACAGTGCCCCGCTGTTGCTTTTGTCCCGGTTTTGAATGTGGGGCTTATAATGATAGCGTGAATCACCGGAACCTTCTCTGTGCTGTAGCCCTGGTCTTGCGCATAATGAAGGGATAATGGTGCACTCCTCCAATTGGGAGGCCCAGAGATAATGAGGCTTGTCAGTAAGATATCTCTACTCAATGTGATTCCTCCATTCTCTTTCAACTTGCTTAGACATATCCTACCTATGTGCTTATTAGTATTTGGGGATAACTAGATATGTTTGCCCTTGCCTGGATGTTTACACAACCTTTCACTTTGTCAGTTTCAACTACTGCAGCTGAGAAAACAGAGCTGAATGGAAAACCTTTGGATACTTAAATTGCCCACTGGTTCACGGGGGGTTTTTTTAAAAATGCAGTGCATGTAAAAGAAGACAGAAAAATTTGTTTCCATTTAAATTTGCATCCCAGGTATAATGAGATTACTATATATATATCTATTTGAAAAACTCGCGTGGTTAAAAACAGCAGCCTATAATATTTTCATAATACTTGAAAAATGGCAAATTGTTCCTTGAATTAATAAGCAATCTTTTCATTCTGGTCAGAATTTCATGGCTGTGTTATTACAAGATCGAATCTTTTACTTTGGTGGCCCTTCTTACTTTTCCTCTTTACATTGGGTTGGCCAAAAAGTTCGGCTGGGTTTTTCTATAAGATGTTACAAAAACCCAAATGAACTTTTTGGCCACCCCAATATTTCTTTAGTAATAAAATTATGTTAAATACTGGTCTTTTGATAATGGGATAAACATAACTTAGACAATACCTAAAATTTTTTACCTAAATTTCAGAGGTTCACTTTTGTCAAAATATCTTTTCATTGTGTCCTATAAGGTAATCAAATATATATCCTTTTAAAAGTAACTCTAAAAAATCTTTGAAAAGAAGTAACAGTAGCATTTCTTCTACATAATGCAGTAACATCAGCATTTCTTCCTTCTAGAGGAGGAAACTCCACCAGCACCTTAGCTAAACATTTTGGTGGTACCCACTATATCCTATGTCTCCCAGAAGCCTGCAGAAAAAAGCCCTGAGTGGGGGGACAAAGGACAGGAAGAAATCAAAATCACCCCTTGGGCCTGATCGCTAGACATTATCAATACCATTCTTAAGGAAATGCACATTGGAAACAGGCTAGCCAATATATAACCTTCCAGACAGCTACTGGGTGTTGGAAAAGCAAAAGAATTTTCCTGGAACCTTCTATGGCAACTTTGGAGCTGAATTATTGATCACTGGAAACATTCAAAACTGAGAAACATTTTGGACTTCTCTATATTAATCCAAACTACAGCTTTCCCTCTTCCCAGTGTTTCAACACAACAGGAGCCCAGCTTTACTGAGGGAACAGATGCTGAGCTATTTTACAATGCTCTTTCTCCAGGGAGACTCAGTGGTATATCAATTAGGCGATATGTGACATACTAAAATATTTTATCGACAACTCTTAAGGAATATTTAAACAGGAGTGAGATATAGCCCTAGATGTGCTAATACTTAAAAGAGAAGAAAAAGAAAACTGTTTCCTCAACAGGCAGAAATTTAATAAAAGATAATATATAGATATGTTAGCAGATAAAAGATAATGAAAAACATAACATGAAAAGAAGCACTGATGTCTGCTTCTACTCCTAAAGGTAGAAGCCCTGGGCTGTCAGATGTTCTTGAGATTATAGCCTCATCCTTATACCCTGTTGCAAAAACAGTTTAGGAAACGTTTAACATGGCTAAACTTGATTTACAGTTAACTGATTTCAGTCACTAAATAGTAAGGCTGAATCTAATTTTTCCCTAAAGAAATGAATACTGATTGTGTAAGAACTTACCATTCTTGTGCAGAAAGACCAGTGTGGGTTTATTCTTAGGAAGACAACCTATGTAATAATACTTAAACAAAAGTTTCACAGGACAATGTTACCGTGATGGTTGGATTTGTGTGGCTCTGATTTTTGAAAGCTACAAAATGAAAATGAAATGAAAAGGTTGCTCATCGATTTGGGATCTGGGGTCACAGACATAACAGTTAGGTCCCATAAATAGTGGAAGCCAGGTTAAGTGTAGGCTGAATACAAGGTATGAGTGGTAGGAACCTGTGAGCAGCTAGACTCTTCCTTATTGTGGCTCTGAAGAAAGGCAGACCTACAGGGTTGCCAGATGGTCAGGATATTTAAAGAGGCCAGCAACTTGTATTTTTATGTAAAATCTTCATATGTTGTGTCATGGCTCATTAAAACAAACAAACAGAAAAGAAGGTGCCAGGTTGTCAAAACATGTCAGCAAACATCAGCTACTTGTAGAGCAGATCTGGAGAACATTTATGCCATGAGAGAGGTTCGGAAATAGAGAGATATTTACGTTATTTTCTTTAACTAAAACAACACATGTACCGATTTTTCGTAATCTACAAAAGTAAGCAGTCAGCCACTTATAAACTGTAGTGCGCCAGGAACTGTTCTAGGTGCTAAGGGTGTATCGGTGAATGACATCAACGAAGACCTTGTCTTCAAGGTGTTATAATCTTACGGAGAGTGAAAATGAAAGTCAAGACGGCAAACAAACGAGCAGGAAAAGATAGGCGATGTGATCAAGCAACTCGGGTGGGGACTTGGTGGCGTTGAGTGGCCAAGAATGACTCGTTCGTATATAAAACGAACACAGAGAAACGAGAGTTGGTGCTTAATGATAAAGGAAAAGAGACAAATCAAGTCTGGCATGAAACGTTTTTGGCTTGGCCTAAGCAACTGGGAGGGTGGTAGGACCGGTTTCTGCGATGGGGAAAACTTTGAGAGAAGCGTAAGCGGCCATGTTAAGTTTTGGGTGCTGGAATTATTTAAACGAAGGTATCTAGAGGGCAGCTGCATATGTGAGCCTAGTTTAGGAGACAGATCAGCATTAAAAACAACAGATTTGGGAACCTTCAGAACACCGATGGCGTTGAAAGCCGCAGACTGGATGCGGCTGCCTTTGCTTTTTTTTCTTCTTCAGCATTTAAGGATTTACTCTGACACCAATAAGAAAACTGGAAAGAAAGTATTAGTTACTGTTAATACTACTTCTCATGGCTTCAATTATCACAGTAATACACATCACCAGATCTTTATCCCCTGCCGATCCCCCCCCCATTGTCAACGATCCCTCAATGGCCACCGACAGAGCTTGGTTAAGAAAACTCGATGATCCCCTTTCCATTCAAAACAGAACGATGTTAAACTATATAGTAGCAACAGAGTTGGGTTTTTTTCTGATTTCCAAATTTTTTAGGTTATATCAAATATGATACTTTTTCAGAAACTGGGTGTTAATGCCTAAAAATATTTTTATACAGTGATGTGTTGTTTCCACTTTATGATCTGGTAATCACTTCGAGTGCAATTTATCTGCAATGGTCCTCATCAATTTTTCCTAACAAAGAAATATTGCTTTTATTTTTATTTTTTTTGCGGTACGCGGGCCCCTCACCGTTGTGGCCTCTCCCGCTGCGGAGCACAGGCTCTGGACACGCAGGCTTAGCGGCCATGGCTCACGGGCCCAGCCGCTCCGCGGCACGCGGGATCTTCCCGGACCGGGGCACGAACCCGCGTCCCCTGCATCGGCAGGCGGACTCTCAACCACTGCGCCACCAGGGAAGCCCAGAAATGTTGCGTTTAGACCAGCGGTTCTCGAACTATTTTGGGTCGAATGTCTCTTTGAAAAGCTGATGAAGCCTACAGACCTCTAAAAAATACACAAATACATACGCAAGTATTTTCGACAGCTTTCTTTTCTTTCCCTCCGTGTTCATTTCCACTAGAGAGCTCGATGAGAAATTCCTCTGAAGAATCAGGTCACGTTCACTCTTGATTTTCGTATCGATCACTTACTAACCGTAAAGTGGAAATGGCTTCAACGTGTGCAACTAAAACAAAATAAGCTTTAATTCTGCTCAAAACAACTGTTAATGAAGAGGCCATTGTTAGGTTTGTATGAGAGGTGATTGTGGCACAACTGGAAATGTGTAAATAATCTTTGAAAGCCAACTGATTGAAGATTTTGTCTTTGGTAGAGGGAGGGAAGAAAATCTGTGCTCACACACACAAAATTTTTTTTTAATTTAAAAAGGCAGTAGCAAATGAAATCCAAACTCCCATGACTGACTTTCTCCTATGAGGAGAAAGGTTTGTCAAGCCAGAATCCCCATCTCATCATTTCCTTTGTATTCAAGTCAAAGAAGACATGGTGGTCAGGGCTGAATCATTGAGACCATCTGTGTTAACAGCCAAAGGATTACAATTCTGTGTTTCAATTTTAAAGCCTTCTGAGCGGAAGTAACCTTCAGAAAAGGTCTGCAGATTTCTGCCTGCTGAGAAATTGAAAGGCGATGTTACTCTTGACACCGGCCTCCAGAAATGTTTCTTGCACGTTGAAAAGCTTACATTCTCTTCCACTTCCAATCTCTCCTTCCAGAAGGCAGCGGGGACAAAAGAAAGTAGATGTTTAGCAGAGCTCCAAAATAGTAACTTCAGACTTGAATCAAAAGTTTCACTTCTTTCTTACGGCTGAAAATATCAGCCACACACCCGAGTCGGGAGCAAATTCCCTCCGTCAGACTGTGCGGAGAAGGGCTTCCGTGTCTCTGAAAACGAACAGAACTTCTGCCCATCGTTCAGTTTTGGGCTTCGAGATCTGTCCTGTGGAATGCAGCTTTGTTCAGTAATTCAGGATTAGGCCTTTGTGATCAGTCAAGTTAAATTTTGAGTAAGTTCCAGCCTTTTTAATATTAGAAAGAAAGAAAGAAAGAGAGAGAGAAAGCGAGAGAGAGGGAGGGAGGGAGGGAGGGAGCAAGAAAAGAAGGGAGTTCCATGGTCTGTGGAGTTTGAGGAGGGCAGATGTAAGGCCCTTCTTGACCTTTGTTAGCTGTGTGTGTGTGTGTGTGTGTGTGTGTGTGTGTCTCTGTGATTGTGTCTGTGTGTGTGTGTCTGTATGTGTGTGTCTGTGTGACTCTGTGTGTGTGTGTGTGTGTGTGTCTGTGTGTCTCTGTGTGTGTGTCTGTGTGTCTGTGTCTGTGTCTGTGTCTCTGTGTGTCTGTGTGTGTCTGTGTGTGTGTGTGTGTCTGTGTCTCTGTGTGTCTGTGTGTGTCTGTCTGTGTGTGTGTGTCTGTGTGTGTCTCTGTGTGTGTGTGTCTGTGTGTGTGTGTCTGTGTCTGTGTGTGTGTCTGTGTGTGTCTCTGTCTGTGTGTGTGTGTCTGTGTGTGTGTGTACACAACTTCTGAGCTATAACTGACCTACACTAACCAGAACACACTTAAAGCATAGGATCTGGCGAGTTCTGCCACGTGTGCACCCAGGCAACCATCACCTCAGCGAGACCAGCGAACGCATCCACTGTATCTGAAAGTTTTCCCATGTCCTTTTTTACTTCTTCTCTCCCATTCTTCTCAGAGGTTTCTTTGCATGAATCTTCTTCCTGTCACTGTAAATCAGCTGGCACTTCCCAGCTCTTAATATAAATGGAATCATAGAGTATGTACTTTTTTAAAGCTTTTTTAATCACTCAGCATAATTATTTTGCGATTCATCCATATTGTTCTATGTAACAACAGGTCATTTCTTTCTATTGGCGTAGTATTCTGCTGTATGTATGTAGACCACAATGTGTTTTCCCGTTCATTTACTGATGGACATTCGGATGGTCTCCAGGTTTGGGCTATTACAAACAAAGCTGCTATGAACTTTGGTGTAACTCTTTGTATGGACACCTGCTTTCATTTCTCTGGACGAATTCCTAGAACTGCTGAGTCACAGCGGAGCACGTTCCATTTTACATTCCCATCAGCCGCATATGAGAGTTTCAGTTATTTCACATTCTTGCCAACAACTGGTATGGTGAGTCTTTGAAATTTTAGACATTCTAATACCTATGTAGTAGAATCATGATAATTTTATCTTTGGTTTTATGTTTTGATGTTTGGATTAGCGGACACTTTGTTACATAAGCTACATTGAGGCTTTGGTATTCCAACATGTTTGTCAATGCCAAATTACCAAAGGTACATAAGATTCACTGTATTTGTTTTACCCTGACATTGACCGGTATAATCCAGGCTTGATGTAAACTAAAGAGAAACGTCAATAATAATAAGGGTAGATTACGTCTATCAAAATATTTTAGACAGCACAGCAAGGTGACCAAGGTGCATAATACATACATTCCTATCCTTGTTTGGAGTAAAATAATTTCTTAATAACAAAATTGGACAGGATTAATTTTTGTTGTTGATGTTCTTTGGGTTGTTTTCCCCCACAGAACTAATCTTCAAAGTATGAGAAAGAAAGACAATGAAGTACTTCCTTGAAAATCCAGTTCAGTATCTGAAATTCTTCTGTGGATTTTCCTGATTGATTTAAAATCCTTGCTCTAGATGTTTATGTTTTTATCTGTTGGGAAGAGAATTCCTCTATTTTTCTCCTCATTTTTACTGGGTCCTCCCAAAGGAGAAGGGGCTGCTATAGCCTGGTTGGTCAGAGATCAGGACATTTACTGGATCAGAGTTTCTCGGGGTGGGGGGGGTGGTCACAGTGTGCTAGAGGACAGCTCACCTACAGTCCACCCTAGCTGTCCTTTCTTACTCATCTGAGATGAGTCCCCAAAGCAGCGATGGCCTGGCCCCCAGCCCAGACCCACTGAGCACCTTCCCTTCCAAAAGGACCACCTGTGACTGGGTAGGTCAATCAAGACAGGAGTTCGTTCTCCAGCTGGGGTAGCTGAGAGCCTTGGATTAGAGGGAGGGAGAAGGAAGCTGAAGGTTCTTCCCCAGCTGTTTAACTGAAGCTGTATTTTTCACTGTTGCTTTCTCCAGGGAGCCCTCATGAATTGGTAGTTCTATCCCATTCCATTTGGTACTGTTTTATGTATATGGTTTCTTGGTCACCAGCCCTGGAGGAAAGAAGGGTTCAATGAAAGGATTTGGGGATGCAAATTCAAATGGTCTCTTTGAGTTGTACATCAAGGTTAGAATTATATTTGATGAAATACTTCTTCCTGAGTCATAACATTCTATCTATTCTTTCCCTTTAATTTTTACTTTCATCTCCCCAAGCCTGGCCCTTATCTTACTGTACTTTGGTGATCACAACTGTTTCAAAAACCTACTCACTTCCATAAAGTTTGCACACTACACATAGCATGCAATGTTCCCTAAATAAAAATCCGTTATTGAGCAATAATGTTAAACATAAAGCATAAGGGATGTGACAATTTCTGTTAGGACTAGCCCTAAAGTAGTTTATAAACTAAAGTTGTAAAAATGATATGGAGTTATGAGTCAGAACCATTCATAATAAAAGCATAAAGTCCAACTATATATGAGGCCACCAAATTAGGGAAATGTCCAGAAAATTATTTACTTAATATACCCCTATCAAGTGTATTCTGTCCAGTCTCCTTTTCCAAGACAGATTACCACCCAAATCACTGAAGACAGATGGTTGCCTCTATTTTTAAAATGTTCTAGAGTCGATAATTTCACAAGCTCCTTTGGTAGTCTGTTTCAGTGTTTAATCACTCTTACACTCAAGACGTTCTTCCTTATGTCTAATATATGATGTCTAAATAATGAAATACATTGAGTGGAATAAGGAGGATAATTTTAACTCTCACAGCTGCTAGAACTAGAGACCTAAACGATTTTTCAAGGAGATACATGGCTCAATTATGTTCTCTGTGGGGCTGACATCTCCATCCCTGACCTTTCACCCTCTTTATAAGTCTATAATTCTTACTTTTCACAGGATATTGTCTACTGAATATCCTGCAGACATTAGGAAGCTAAACTAGTCAAAGTAGACTCACTTCACTTCTTAAAAATGCAGTTTCCTTGAATTTGTAGTTCTAAGGTCTACCTTTACTTCTATATTTTTCTCCCCCTGTTCTCTATTTGCAACACAAAATTCGGCCAACTGCTAAATCTATTCATTATCCCATAGTATTTCTCAAAGCAACTCCATAGCCATGGTTTTGGTTAAGGATATGGGGATCTCACTCCTAAACAATTGGTGATATGGGTCCCAGCTGGAATCTCTACCCTTCCCAACACCAGGAGTGACTACCTTCCTCATCATAGGACTTGGGGTAACAATGACAGCCTTCTGAACAAGACCCACTTTTCTTCCCTGCCCTCCACTGTCACCTTTCCTCCAGCCAGGGACGTCTCCTGAGGAGCTCTGACTAAGGATAAGTTTTTACTCTTAAGTTTCTTTCAGGTGTCAGGAAACGCTTTCAAAAGGATTTAGAGATGATTCAATGCGAAGAGAGACAGTTTAAGGAGTGTCCCCTCCTAGGGTATGTGAACTTCAAGTGTGTCTGACGTGAGGGAAGGGATTGCCTCCCTGAGCGCTGAGTTCACGAAACACCATGGCGTGTTCTCTCAGAATGGTGACCAAAGGCAGTTCCCCATTCCTGCTGGCTGCGAATGAGCGGCTGTAGGGCAACCGGGCTTGTCTCACCTAGAAAGCACATGCCTGCCTGGGCGCTCCCTGCTTTCTTATCTTCCCATCAGACCCTGGCTCAACCCCCTCCCCAGTGCACCGTCCTTCCCCTCCCTACCAACATGCCCAGCTCCCTCTCCCACAGACTGCCCAGAAGGGCCATTCAGCCCTGTCACTCAAAGTCACTGCAGCAGGACCCAGAGGGATCCCTTCCAACTTTCCCCAGAACACTTATAATGAGCTTATCTACAAAACAGAAAGAGAGTCACAGATGTACATAGAAAACAAACTTATGGTTACCAGGCGGTAAGCGGAGGGAGGGATAAATTGGGAGATTGGGATTGACACATACAGACTACTACGTATAAAATAGGTAACTAATAAAGACCTACTGCATAGCATGGGGAACTCTACTCCATACTCTGTAATGACCTATATGGGAAAAGAATCTTAAAAAAGAGTAGGGACTTCCCTGGTGGCGCAGTGGTTAAGAATCCACCTGCCAATTCAGGAGACACGGGTTCGAGCCCTGGTCCGGGAAGATCCCACATGCCACAGAGCAACTAAGCCCGTGCGCCACAACTACTGAGCCTGCGCCCTAGAGCCCACGAGCCACAACTACTGAGCCCACGAGCCACAACTACTGAATCCCGCACGCTTAGAGCCCGTGCTCTGCAACAAGAGAAGCCACCACAATGAGAAGCCCGCGCACCACAATGAAGAGGAGCCCCCGCTCGCCACAACTAGAGAAATCCCACGCACAGCAATGAAGACCCAACACAGCCAAAAAAATAAATGAATACAAAATTTAAAAAAATAAAATAAAAAGTAGATATATGTATAACTGATTCACTTTGCTGTACACCTGAAACTATCACAGCATTGTAAATCAACTATACTCCAATAAAAATTTAAAAAACAAAACAAAACTGCAGAGACGAAGGTAGATATCTTCATAATGCTGCTTACGGTCATTCTACTCTCCGATTAAGAAGCTACGTGGAAGTTACTGATGATCTTGAAACAAAAAGGGAACAAAGCCAGGAGCAAGAATTGAAGAAATTCTCAGCATTCAAGTTAGTAATTGAGGGGAGATAAGTACAGCTTCTGGTTAACAGAGGGATCCCAGGGCCTGAATGACCGTGTTTGAATCCTTGTTCTTTCAATGCCTGCTAGTCAGACTGGGGCATGTCACTCAACCTCTCTGCCTCGGTTCCTTCATCTGTAAAATGGGGACAGTACTGACGTCAGTGTGATTGTTAGGCTTAAATGTCAGGCACAGAGTTGCCACATAAAGTGTTAGTGGTGCTCACCGATGAAGGAAAAAACTAGCAAATTGAGACTAGGTGTTTCAGAGTTTTTGGCAATGTGGAGAAAGAGGATAGAGCAGGTCTTCCTCCAGACAGGAGTGCCTTCAGTGTGCATGGAGCCTGTGAGAGGGGGCCCTGGGCGAGGTGAGCAGAAAAAATGGAATCAGTACAAGGGAGGCACCCAGTGCTGAGCATGGAGCCCAGAACTTCATAAATCACGGTTGAATTTAGTAAATACATAAGGGTCTATTTTTCCTCAGCTACGGGAATAAGGAGAGGGCATTGGAATATAGAAAGACTTCACACAAAAAAGAGCATTTGATGCTAATTCTGTTGGCCTAGGAATCTTTAATAAAGTGAATATGGTTTGTTAGCTGGACAGGATGGAGGGAGGGCAGAAAAGAATAACCAATATATTGGAAAGAGTAGGGGGAAGCTGGTTTCCACTTAAGAAACGTAGATAAGAGGAATAAAGAAAAGTGTAGTGGGGGTGAGTTAGTTAATGTGTTACTGATCAATAACAGCATAATGCATCCTTCTTTTAGATGCTTAAGACATTTCTTTTAGGGAAAAGGAATAGTTTTTGTTTATTTTATAAGGAAACCGCGACCTGGCCTTATTTGAACAGAGGCAGGTCCAGAATGTTCTCCATTTCTTGATCTCCATCAGCCGCTTGCCCAGCGTTTGGACCTTACTGTAGCTCTTGTCCTTTGATTCATTGTCTTGTTTAGTCCTCACAACAGTGAAGTAGATATTACTTCCCTTTTAAGGACAAGAAAAGTGCCACAGTTGGAATCAGAAGAAGTCTGGGGGTTTCCGCAGGTCTCTGCATGCGTCCCTTTCAGTGCTGAGGACCAGCTACTGTGTTTTGTAATCTTTGTGTGTGAACTGGCCACTTACCACAGGTATTTGCCAATCAGGGAAATCTTTTAAAAATCCATTCATCTTCACAGATGATATATCAACTTGAAACTCTGGCAGGGAGAGTGAGTTCAAGTCTTCCCCTTCCCTCTACCCCACACAGTCACACAGCTCAAAGCAAAGCAATCATTTCTCTTTTTTTTTTTTTTTTGATAATTTCTACATCTGTGCCCTGCATTCTCATGATTAAGAAAAATTTGGAAGTCAACATTTTCCTGAATTCTAGTTCTTGCTGAGCCCCCAACTCCCTGGGAACCCTGAGGCTAGTCACTTAGCCTTTCTGGGCTTCTGCCAATCTAATGATAAAACTGGGCAAAAAAAATAGAACCTTGGGCTTCCCTGGTGGCGCAGTGGTTGAGAGGCTGCCTGCCGATGCAGGGGGCACGGGTTCGTGCCCTGGTCCGGGAAGACCCCACATGCTGTGGAGTGGCTGGGCCCGTGAGCCATGGCCGCTGAGCCTGCGCGTCCGGAGCCTGTGCTCCACAACGGGAGAGGCCACTACACTGAGAGGCCCACGTACCGCAAAAAAACAAAACAAAACAAAACAAAAATAGAACCTCGCTGAAAGAAGTCAAAGCCAGGTTTCCTCTTGTATAAATTAAAAGGGGAAAAGAAGTACATAGAAGAAACAGGCTACATAAAATAAGTGAAATAAAGGTTTTTGATGGACTAAGGGTGATTTATAGAGGCCAAATGCACTGTCCTGCTAGAAATAAATACTTGATTAAAAGAATCCTAGGGGGGCTTCCCTGGGCTTCCCTGGTGGCGCAGTGGTTGAGAGTCCGCCTGACGTTGCAGGGGACACGGGTTCGTGCCCCAGTCCGGGAAGATCCCACGTGCCGTGGAGCGGCTGGGCCCGTGAGCCATGGCCGCTGAGCTTGCACGTCCGGAGCCTGTGCTCCACAGCGGGAGAGGCCACAGCAGTGAGAGGCCCGCGTACTGCAAAAAAAAAAAAATTCAAATATTTTAAAGTTTTAAGGTTTAAATTTTTAAAAATCATGTTTTGAAAGCATTTTATTTTTAAAAAAATACTACAGTTCTAATATTGTTAGAAGAAGAAAAACTTGGATGAAATTTGGAGTCCTAGGGAGCATTCATCCGAACTTCCTTCATTTGGGGTCAGGACTGAAATAGACATTTTAGGTTTCCTGCATTAACTTAAAACACTTGTTTAAGTAGTTGGATATGTCAAAGGAGAAGAAAATTCTAACCACTGAGGGGATTTAGTTTATGTCATTCCCTTTATTTCAATGTTAGGTGATTTCTACAGCTGTAAAAGGGGAATAATAACAAAAATATTTAAAAATAGCACCAATGTTGACATTCAAAAGGGTCAAACTGGCCACTCCGTGGTCACTCTCAGTCACGTCTACCACTGCCCCACTATTCACTGTGGATAATTGCTCTCCCAGAGTAGCTCTATGTTTTTTTCCAAGTTGCCATTCCTAAACCACACAGGGATAAAAATATTAAAATAATTAGGATATGACAAAAGCATTGCCATAAAGACTAAGCATTGATATTAGGACTAAGAAATGAAAAAGGAGCCTAGTGGAGGCCAATCGTGAACAGCAAGGATGGACTAAATGGGGTGATCTAAGGACTAAAATAAAGTGATACAATAAAGACTTATTCAGGAGTTATACCTGAAGTTATATCTGAAGCAGGAGTTTACACCTGCTTCAGAAATCCTGAGGTATTCTGGCTTTGTTACTGCAGGGTTTGAGCCTCTGAAGAAAGAGTTCTCTGCCCACCCCTCCCTTGTTTTTGCAGGATCCTTCAGTATCCATGTGAGATGTTAGAAGCCCCCTTCTGGCTTTTCTAGTAAGATATGGCCAATCGTTCTTTCAACAAATACTTACTGAGCGTGTATTAATGTCCGTGCTATGAAGGCAATGTGCTCTTGGTGCTGGGGAAATACGGAAAGACAAAAGAAAGTGCTACCTGCCTGCAAGGCGCGGAGAATCTTAGGGATATGGAGCTTAATCAGATAAATCTTTGTAAACTGATAACTGCTTTGGAAGGGGCTATGAGAACGTGTAACCAGGGAGAGTGATCGAGGCTAAGAGGACGGTGGAAGCTTCCTGAAGGGGATGAATTTTGAATTCAGAACAAGAACAAAGTCTGTTTCTGAAACTGTATTAAACCTATATTAGTGTTCATAGGATGTTATTAGAAAAAGTTAGGAGTAAATGGAAAAAATTACACGACATCGGGGGTCTGTGTATGTGAGAATGTTTCGAAAGGACAGTGTTGATGACAGGGTACGACTGAATTTCTGAAATCAGCAGGTAAGACTTTAGTCAAAGTTTAACAAAAACTCATGGGCAAGTTACCAAGCTTCAATTTCTTCATCATTCATGTAATTTCATCTACCTTGAAAAAAGTCATTTTGTGATTAAACTAAATAATGTATATAAAGTACCTATCACAGTGACCAGCAGCTACTCATTTTTTAACTTAAATTATTTTCAAGGGTGAATTAAATGTACAAGCAACAGCCCACGCGGCGACTCATATAACTAGACTCATGTTAAATTTATTGTCCAGACCAGGACACTTTTGAGCATGAAAGCGACAGGACGAGACAGGTAAACTAAAAAGTATGTTCACCTTGCCTATACTTTACCGCCTGGCAGAGATGATACGGAAAAGCAATTAGCAAAAACTCCACTCGGCACACACAAGACATAGCCAGCTCCCTCAAAACCACGCTTCATAGTACAGCCAGACAGAACTCTGCCTGGAGTATTCTGATCTAATACAACTCTGATAACACGTATCATTTTAAAGTATATGAATACCAGAAGGACTCTCTCATGGCTCTTTTCCTTTTATTACAAAAACAATACCTGCACAAAGTAAAAAATTTCAACACTACAGAAGGGTATAAAACAAAAGGTGAAAATCTCCCACATCTTCCCAGGTTCCACTGCTATTTCTTGAATATCCATCCAAGGATGTGTGTGTGTGTGTGTGTGTGTGTGTGTCTATTTATATATATGTCCTTAACACCGCATATGAAATAATGCAGCTTATCTCTTTTGAGATATAAGCGTATTTAGAATGAATAGTTAATGCTGCGGGCATATAACTTTCTCCAAAGGTGAGTTAACAAAGGCTTTCCTATTTTACGACCAGTGATTGCACCAGAAAGCTGGCAGCTTTCCTTTTCAGAAGCTGAGGACCTTGGCCGCCAGTGGCGGGTGTCCCCTTGCAGCCCGGCTCCCTGACCCTGGGCAGCTCCTCTCCGTTCCTTTCTCACCACTGACAGCAAAGGAGTTTGATTTCACTTCCCTGACCGTGGGATTCTGCTCGTGTGGTTTAAAGTCACAGCAACTTTGTCTTGATTAGCCCAGTTCCCCTGCACCTGCGTGGACTCCAGCCCCTCTCAGCCACATGCACGCATGTCAGGCAATACAGATTCATTCCAGAGACCGGGAGGGAGACTCCAAGCTCGCTCGTGTTCACGCACCAATCACAAATGATTGCTTTCTCTCTCCGCTCCCTCTTCTCCTTCTAAATGCAAAGCATGTACAACAGCTGTGAATGTGAGAGACAGGCCAGTGCCCCGTGCAAAGGAAAGCAATCACCAGTACTCGGAAAACATTATGGTGCCTGCCATCCTGAGCTCGCGAAACCAGGAACAGTGAATACATTTAGCCATTAACAACTTTATTTCAAAGGCAAACATATGCGCTTGCAATCTGATCCGGTGCTCATTGAGAATTAACTGCTTGACAAAATAAATTTAAGGCAGAGCATCACTTGTGAGGGGGAAACACCGTGGAAGAAATTCACAACGGGCGGTAACGGGTACAGTATTCTCCCGCAGACCCAACAAAGGAGCCGATGATTTGTTTCCTTAAATTTTTTAATAAATGCAGTGGTACTTTTAGAGTTTAAGAAGGGAAAAATCTGGTCCTCTGTGGTGTTTCCTATGGAAAAACTACTAGATGCAAGAGAATAGTGACACTGGGACATTTGAAGAAGCAGCAGTGGCTTTTCCTGATGGTAGCTACTCATTCTACTCATTCTCCAGGGGCCACTCTTTCCTCTCTTTGCTATGTGTACTATTTCTCCTATTTTCCTTTTGGGCTGAGAAGCATGGGAAGAACATTAGTATGTTCCTGGGTTTTCAATATAAGGCGACTTGGCTACTTGGATACAAGTGGCTGTTGTATGTGAAGAGTCACCCTTTCTGTCCCTAGATGGATGCTGGGGCACAGCCTCTTCGTTCCTTGACTCAGAAATTCTGAAACTATAGGAACTACCAGATTCAGTGAGAATCTAGGCTTTATTAAGAGGAGGCACCAAGTCTAGGTCATTTCCGCCAGATTTTTTCTTTTTCTGACGTTGCATGGGGCAAATATGAAAGTAAAACACCTCTCTCGCTCTTTCTCTCATAACCCTAAGACTCCTCCCAGGAGATGCTGGGCCACCCATGTTTCCTCCTCTTCCTCTCTCTGGAGAGAACAATCTGACCATCTTAACCACAGTCAAGTGCTGGGAGCTCTCATCTTGATATCTGAGCTATCCACAGGGATTCCCTTATTTTCAAAACGTCATTTATTACTGAGACCCCTCTGTGAGAAGACACAGACTCTCTCCTCTCTCTCTCTCAAGCTTTGTGGGGAGGGGAGTCACTTGGTCCTCCACAGACAGAGTTAGGGACCAGGAGGGGCGTAGTGAAGACTGTGTTACAAGCTTCCAAACAGAGGAGTTACGCCACGCGATCCCTCTAAGCGGATGCGTATTTCTCCTGGCAACCATGGGGGCGGTTTCCCAAAGGTCTTCTTCATCCCGCTGGAAAGGCCCCCAGTCATGGGAATGCTTATGAGCCCCTTCCACTGCACCTCAGTGGGCAGGAGGTTGAACGGGAAATAAGAAAACTCTTCCATTCTTGATAGACCCAGGTTCTTCTTCATGCGGCTGACCAATGGGGCAAAGCTCCTCAGAAATTCTGGTTTAGGGATTCCCTTCAGCCTCAAACGTTCCTTAAATCTCAAGCCTACTATTATTCTGGCCATCTGTGTGCTTCTGGGAAAAAAAATACTGAGTTGAAAGTTACTGAAAGGATTTGGAGATCATTTACATTTCAAAGATCAAAGTGACCGATTTGGTATAGTTATAAGGAGTCACTGAAAGCCCCGTATCTTATCACGATTTTTCTAGAAGTGAAGAAGGAATACATTCAGCCTTCCCAGTTCACTGTCTGCCTACTTAACTCCACAAAGAATGTTATCTATATATTAGAATGGGAAGCATTTGGGAAGAGGCTAGATTCTCCAGAATTTTCTCAGAAGTGATAGCGTATCACTTCCCTGGTGGTGTAGTGGTTGGGAGTCCGCCTGCCGATGCAGGGAACAAGGGTTCGTGCCCCGGTCCCGGAAGATCCCACATGCCGCGGAGCGGGTGGGCCCGTGAGCCATGGCCGCTGATCCTGCGCGTCCGGAGCCTGTGCTCCGCAACGGGAGAGGCCACAGCAGTGAGAGGCCCGCGTACCGCAAAAAAAAAAAAAAAAAAAAAGAATATCTGGGGAAAAATGGAATGTTATTCTTAGCGTTTCTGTAATTCAAAAATTCAAGTTAGGTAGTTTGAGAACATTCCTATGCCTGTAGTGTAGAGAATAGGTTGAAAAGGTAATTCTAACTTTAATAAAGGTAAGCAAGTAATTTTATTTCTGTGATGGTAGGAAACTTGTTCTCCTTTCATCTTTTCAGGTGGAGTTTGTCCACTATGACTTTTATTGAACTCATTTACTTTGGAATCATTCATCATATTCAAAGAAATGAGAGAACATTTACATGGAGGTTTATAGATGTTTTGGTTCCTTGATAGCCAAGACCTCAAAGAAAGTGATTGGGCAGGAGCTTTGAAAGAAATTTTCCTCAGCTCAACAGAAGCATAAAAGCAGGTATCAGAGATAGCTGTGGAATAACTCACTATATATTTCACAAGATTAAATCTTTGGGGAGTTTCAATTTTATTAATGGCCTCTTTTCTCAGTCCTCGATTACTGTAAGATTTATGAATACACCTCTGAGTTTCTCAGCATGCAAACTGTACCCATATGATATCTTGGAGGTTTTTTTCCCCTTGCTTCTGAAAGCACATTTCTTTGAATTCCACCAATTTGTAATTTGAGATGTTTGGGACAGTTTCATTCTGAAGAATATACCTGTACCAGGAAGGAGCCTTGCTCAGCAACGACAGGGAATGAATGATAGTATAATTTTTTTTTTTTTTTTGGCCACACTGTGTGGCTTGCAGGATCTTAGTTCCCCAACCAGGGACTGAACCCACGCCCCCTACAATGGAAGCTTGGGAGTCATAACCGCTGGACCGCCAGGGAATTCCTGAAATTATAATTTTAATGCTTGTCTACTTTCAAAGAATAGAATATTTTAAGGCACTCTTACAAAGTAACGTGTTTATTTTCTAACATAACCTGAGTTCATTTTTGGTTAGGTTCAAATTTTAGCAGTAAATTCCTTATGTCCTAAGGCAAAAAAGAGCTGGGGTGGGATGAGAGAGAGAGAGAGAGAGAGAAGAAAACAAATGTTTACCAGGTGGCATTTAATTAGCTTAATTAGCTTTGGTCTGTTCCTTAAACGTTCATTTTCTATACTTCCTGCTTTCACAATTCATATCTTATAAGCAAGAATTTAGTTTTACATCATTTGCACGTAGTTACTTTCCATTAGAATAAAAGAGTAATGATCAGTCATCTGGCTGTATAAAGTAATATAAAGATTCCTATTTCTTTAAGAGAAAGTATTTTAAGAGTATAAAGCTTCTGTCAGAGTGGTAAGGCTGCCACATTTTTACAATATTTTTTATTTTCCTAATGGAAATATAGACAGACTCTTGCTATGTAAACTTTGGATTATTATACTTTATATACTTTGTTTCCAGAAAGAAAAAAAAAAGTAGCAACACATTAAAAATACAAATTGTATCCTGTTGGGATTTTCTCCCTGAGACACTACGGGAAGCATTGAAAATCTTGCCAGGTTACTTCTCATGAGACCCTCAGCCCATTTGTTTAGTACTTTTGTTCTGAGGAATGTTTACTCAAGTATTCAAACTATGGGAACTGCTAAATCAAATCTCTAAAACTGACAGAACTTTTTAAGTAGAAAAATGCTTGTAAATTTGTTAAGTTTCGTAGTTACTGGAATGATGGTTTATCTATGGTTTTCAAACTCCTGCAGCATCTCTAAGATGAACTATCGTAAGATAAACTCTGCTAAAGCCATAAACATGCCTGCCTCTTACAAGAGCCGGTATGTGCTATAAACTCATATCATGGTGGTTAAATATATATGTATATTTTCCTTTTCTTCTTTTCTCTCCAAAAGGAAAAGGAGGATAATAATACGTATAACAAGAAACTGAAATTATTAGTTGTCTGTGATGTCATAAATCTAGTAAAAGTATTATATGATATAAAGGATAGAACAAAAAAATTCGTTATGTCCAATAAAAATAGAGATTGGTTTTTAAACAGATATGTTTCATTTTATTATTTTAATTACTATTCAAGAATATATAGTTCTGTTCAATGAGGATCAATAACAAAAAATTTCCAAAAATAAAATAATTTAAAAACTCAATAGCATTTAATGAATGTCTACTATGTGCTGTTCACTGGCTTGGCAATGGTTTATCCAGTCAGTGTAACACAGCTCCTCTCCAGTTCCTTCCCTTTCTGCTTTCCTACCTCTAGCTTTCTTGAATTCCAAGGCCACTAAGAAAATGCGCCACTCAGATATGCTGCTGTGGTAACATAACCAACCAGCACCAACTACTGCCCATCTCTACCCACTACTTCCTTTGGGCGTAAGCCCATAAATCCCAAGGATGCCCTCAGCCAGCAAAACAGGGATGATGACGTAGGCAAGTCCTAAAGGACACAGGACTCCTCAGCTCAGTTCTGGCTCGAATTCCCCCACCAGTGAGGCCGTCAGAGGTGCACCACAAAGTAAGGCCCTTCTTCCCCAGTGCTCTGCTTCACAGGGACACAAGGCTCTTCCTCTTTGACCTTCACTGGCTCTGTCTCCTTCGTCCATCACAGGTGTCCCCTCTTCCTCCAGTGAATCTCCTGCATACCTCATCCCGTCTCCTGTCTCAGAGCTCTGTTTCAGGAAGGATGTCAACGAACACCAACCCTTTTTGGCATCTGCCCTTGGGGCCAGGCTACCCTTCTCTGCTTCACTTACCACTGCCTACCAGAAGCTTCCTTCTGACTATTTCTTACCTTCTTTCGGTTTCCTAAGCCCTCCTTCTCTGTATGCACCACCCAACGCTACCATATCTCTCTTTCTTATTTAGGTTTGTCACTGTCTGTTTTGTTTCCTGATATATCCTGAATGCTTAAAACCGTGGCTGACACCTAGTAGGTCCTCAGTAAGTATTTACTGAATAAATGAATGTTAGTTCTGAGAAAGAATCAACAGTTCTGGAGTATGCTTCTTTTCTGATAATGTCCATGCAAGCTGACCCATCGTTCCTGACATCTAGTGGCAGGACGGAAAATTGTCCTGAGACCAGAAGTAATTTCATTGGCGCGCTCAAGTCCAAACCGTAGAAAATGTCAGAAGGCCTACTCTTCGGGGCATATAACATTTTATAGGGTTAGTATACTTTTTAGATACTTAACAGGTTATGTATTTATCAGTGAAAACTCCAGTCAGTTCTAGCATGGATAGTCAGTTCTCACTGGATAGAAACCCAGTGAGAAAAGTGTAACCAGCCCCAGCTGGGTAAATGGGTTAGACGGCAAGCTGAATCTATACCATCATAGAGATTCTCCAATCCTGACATCCTATCCCATCTACCTATGGCAATAGAAATGGACACATGAAAACATACAACAATTTCAACAAGCTACAGTGTAGCAGCCACAGAACTTGGAATATGGACGAGTCTGGTTTTAGTTCCGAGATTCCCAGTGGCCAAATGATCCACCTGAACTGCAAATGGAGTTTGCACAAGGACCTGGCGAGGCATATCCACACCACGCTCCTCCGCTGGAGGGCCAGACAGTGAAACGAGAAAAGAACAGGCAGCAGGGAAGACTCATTTTTATCACTTTTCTTCCTGCATTCAACAAATATATTTAAGTGGCACCAATGTGTTCCAGGCACTGTACCAGGTTCTTGGGATACACCAAGGAACAGAAGACAACAATTCCCGCCCTCGGGGAATCAATCTCTCCCTCTTCCCATCCTCCAAAAGGGCTACAGCTCTCCAGATGCCCTAGTGTGACAAGGATATGCTGCTTGTGTAACAGGGGACAAAGCCTGCTCTTAACAATGGTAAGATCTGTAGTAGCTTGGAAAGGAGCAGGGAACTGGGGTCTGTTTCCCTCTAAAGGACACTTCACTAAGCCAGCCACTCCCAGAGACTGAATAAAGTATCAGATTCTCATGAGGGCTGTACTGCCTGAGAAATAGGTCAGAAAATGAAAGTTCATTTTCTGGAGGAAATATCCCAAACCGCCAGGATTCCCTGAGGAGGTGGGTGGGAATGCGGAGTATCACACTGGCCCTGAGATGACGACAAGAGGAGGTGCGAGGATGTTCAGAGCCCCAGATGGAAAAAAAAAAAAAAAAAAAAAAAAGGGAGGCAAATGTTAGGCACAAATGACCACCCTTAACCTCTCCATGTGGGTAAATCATATGCCTGGAAACCTACTGATTGTAAAAAAGGATGAGAAAGATGGTAGATGTTTATAATTCCTGTACTCAAATTTTAAGACACTCTATGAATTTCTTCATTTCTAATATGGTGCATATATATTTCTTCCTTTACATTTCTTGGAGAATACATATCTCCATAATGAAGTTGGCTAGATGCGCCATGGGCTTTGTCCACAGACAGATGTAGATGTAAACTCAACAACAGTAGAATTCCATGACCCTGGACAAGCTATTTTGCCTTTCTGTTCCTCAGCCTCCTTATCTATAAAATAAGTTATAATAGTATCTACCTACATTCAGTATTATATATGGAAATGCCTGGTATATAACAGAACCCCAAACATGTTAATTTCCTTTTATTCTATGGGTTGCCATCAACTTCTAGCTCACAAAAATCCATGTACTATGATTTCGCTGGTATTCTCAATCTTAACTGAAGAGGTATAGTTAGAAAAATGTAGGATGTCTCATCGTCTTATTATTTGTTTTGCATTAGACCAGAATTTTCTGTTTCAAATCACTTGCATTGTTTAGGAGAATGTGTACGGCTTGTTCACAAGGTTATCCATTCCGTGGCATCTGCCTCATGTGGTGATTAAATAACTTATATTGGTGTTTTTTTTGATACAAGTATCAAAGTTCACAAAGTTTCTACACTTGCAAGAGACACCTAACAGAACACATATCAGTATATTTTTGAAAAGTTGTTTTATAAACTGTAAAATGAATCTTTAGAATGTACTAAGGGCACAAAGCTTTTAGTAAACTGAGTTTGACCACTGATTTTTAAAGGTGATAAAATAAAGCTGCCCTTTTAGGTACACTCCACCCTGCCCACAGGGTCTGACAGTGCCTTAGCTGAAAATCACTGGATATGAAGCCCCTCTTACTGATCAAGTATGGTGTCTGAAGTGGGATCTTTTGCAATAACCCCGCACATCCCAACTCTCTACTCCCCAGACCCAGATTTCCTTTAAGAGTATGTTTGGGGATGCTGCAAAAAAGACTTTCCATTGAGACCCTTAAAAGACAGCATCTTTATGGGAAGTTTCTTGTATTGGTTGACACGGGAACAATTTTAGAGCCAGAGATGGTCTCAGGCAGCCTCACCAAATTTCCCACGGACCTAGAATAAGTATGGTTGGAGCAGCCTGATTTTTCCTTGGTTTTGAGAAAGGCCCCGAGATTAGCTAGAAGAGAGCTGGCCGACACGAGGGGTCTCTCAGCCGAGAGGAGGTGGTGCTGTAATGGCTGTGGGGTGGACATGCGACTGGGCAGCCTGATGTAAAGGCAGACTTTTCAGAGAAGAATAACAGCAACTGAGAACCAGACGGGCCTGTGTAAACCACACCTGGTAGCTGTGTGGACAGTTTCCAGACGAGAACCAGATGTCCGGTCCCAATGCTGAGCTATGACGTAAGCTCACCGGCTCTTTGATGCCAAGCTGGGGAGGCTGGGGAAAAGCGACATCTCAAACTGATGGTATTATAACCAGAAATTGAGTTTACCTGGCATTGACTAAATAAAAGTCTCTTCCTTCAAGTGGAATAGAAGTCCCAGACAGAGATTCAATTTAGTAATAGAAAAAAAGAGTATCTTTTTTAAACATGTTTTTAGAGTACATTGAGTTCATTGGCAAATGTGTACTTCACCTTCCCGAAATTTCTCCTGCATTCCTCCTGTCAATATTTTCCAAACAGCATTTTGTGAGACACTAATTCTGTGACATATTACCAGATATGCCGGAGAAAGCAACGATTTCCCTAATAAATAATTTCGGGGAAACACTGCATAATACGTTAAAGTTCTAAAAGACCTTGCAAAACGAGAACCGTTCCACTTTTCTCTCAGCTAACGCTTTCCTGTATCATTTCGATACAACCTATTTTTTATTTGCCAACCATCAATAAACATCTCTGAGGAAACTACCATTCTGTAAAAAACTTTGGCAACGCTGTTCCGCCAATAGGAACATATAATTTCCATCCCTGTCTCTTCAGTTTAAAACAGTGTGTTTGTAATTGATCTTTGCCTCATTTTAAATGAACTGATTCAAGAAGCATTTTGAGATCTCCTACTGTGTGCCCCGTGTTAACTAGAGGATTCTGGAACTTCTCCTACTATGTGCCCCGTGTTAACTAGAGAGTTCTGGAACTTCTCCTACTATGTGCCCCGTGTTAACTAGAGGATTCTGGAACTTCTCCTACTATGTGCCCCATGTTAACTAGAGAGTTCTGGAACTTCTCCTACTATGTGCCCCGTGTTAACTAGAGGATTCTGGAACTTCTCCTACTGTGTGCCCCGTGTTAACTACCGGATTCTGGAACTTCCCCAGGCTTTGTTTCCCAGCTTTACCGAGATGTAATTGACACGTAGTGTGTGATGACTGCATACACTCATGTATTGTGAGCTGAGCTATAACCCTCCACCAAAGCTTGCTCTCACCGCCATCACGGTGGGAGTGTGTGGGGGTGCGCCGTTCGGGTCACCGGGGGTGCGGGGGGTGCTTGTCGGGGGGTCCGTGGGCAAGGTGTCCCAGTGCTTCCTGGGCTGGCCTCCCGATGAAGCCCGGGATTTAGCGGGTAGGATCCATTTTCCTTTGCTGACAGTCACGCAGTTCACGACTCGGAGTTCTGGGTTGGGTGAGAGAGAAACGGGCCTCTCTCACACTGTCCTACATGGCTGGAGAAGCCAACTTACTCTCACGCCTTCACTTTCTCACACAGGAGAAATCCTGGGCCGAGAAGGGCTCTCTCGGCAGTGAGCTGGGCTGCCTTGGGGGAGGGAAGATGTCGGGGAAGTCAAAGCGTTCCTCTTACCCCCTCCAATGAGTCCAAATTTGGATTTCTTTTGACCCTAATAGTGTGTTGGAAGTTCTCTGTTGCACTGCTGGACAAAGGCTCTGTCATCTCACAGCGCTTGTCGATCAGTGTCTGCAGAGACGCCTGGACCATGGCCAAGAGGGGCCAGAGCCGGTTCACAGGCTGCTTGGGAGGCCGCAACTGGGGCTGAGGTCTGTACATCCATTGTCCTGCACAGGCACGGGTGAGGCCCCTCCCAGGGCCCTTGGAGTATGGTACTGGACCTCACAGCTCCCGCACAGGCCCTTCTGTCCATGGATGGTCACCAAATTGTTGTTGTTGATACACAAAGGGATGTCGTATTTGACCATCTTGCTATTTCTAAGGAGTTTTGGTGGTTTCAATAATTCTTTCTTAAAAACTGTATGATGTCCCCTTTTTCAGTACAAGTTCACATCATGGACTCTTTGTGTAAGAAAATAAATCCGTCTCCGACCTGCGCTGCTTCACCCTCCTTAGGCGACCCGGTGCCTCCCTGCTCCTGGGAGATTACCACGTCGATGCCGAACTTAGTGTGGACACCCGATGAGCGTAGCGCGCTACAGCCCAGATCTCCTGGGCTCACGCAATCCTCCTGCCTCGGCCTGCCGAGTAGCTGGGACTACAGGCGAGTATGGTACATATATGCAATGGAATCTTAGCCATTAAAAAGAATAAGATAACGCCATTTGCAGCAACACGGATGGACGTAGAGATTGTCACACTAAGTGAAGTAAGTCAGACAGAGAAAGAAATATCGTATGATATTGCTTATATGTGGAATCTAAAAAGAAATGATACAGATGAATTTATTTACAAAACAAACAGACGCACAGACTTAGAGAACGAACTTAAAATATAAAAAATGGTAATGTTTAAAATAAAATATAAAGTGTATGCAACGCAAGCACATTCTTGAAGATTTAGTTCTGCCATTTCTTTCTATAGGAAATCACCCTGATAACCTCCTTCCACCCTATGACTCTGCCCTGCGCCTTTCTCTGTGTCCCTGCGAGATCCTGTATACACTTCTAGCATTACATTTACTGTCTTGTGCTTATTGCTTTATGTACCTGTTTCCCACAGTCTAAGGTTTGCTTATTGTTGGCTAGCATTGCCTTGTTTGTTGTTGTACTGCTAAGGCTCGGCTCAATACCTGGCATATAGTAACCATTCAGTAAAACTGATTGTCTAACTATGCTTCTTTTCTGATGCCTAAGTTTGAATATGTGCATGTAACTTTGATGGATAATAGTAGACTGAAATTATTCATAGTGCCCCAGACTAATGGAGAAAAAAGTGGATCAGTTACCTACAGTCTCCTATCCTGCAGTTTGTCCTCCAGCGAAGATCACACAGACAGTTATAGGAGAAAGAGCCGTATGTAACTTAGGCGATCATTTGATAAATAAAAATTGCTCTGTAGAAAAAAATGCTATAGTGTGAATAGTACAAACAGGCTGTTAATTCTCTTGTTATAAAGTGACAGATTCACAACTAAATAAGGAAGTTGAAACATTCATTTGATATATACAGTCGTGGTAATATCTGAGGATTTGGAGGTCCTTGAATAGAAGGATATAGTACTAGACGAGATGTATACTGATGAATTCTACTGATGGTTCCTTCAATGACAGAATAGTTTGATCAAAAAGCCACAAAGTTGCCCACTGAGATATACAGAGGAAAAAGTGGAGATTCATTAATACTTCAAAGGTGAACTTGCCCAATGCTGACGACTCACACAGCAGGAAACTCTGGGTTATGTAAATGATGCCTTCATTAAGGATACAAAAATATTTTGCAAATTATGGGAGGTCAGAGATGGTGATTGACTGGGGTTGCCTATGAACTCTTTCATTAACATTCTACACCTTCATACCAGAGAATCAACCTGACCACTGAGAAGGACAGAATGAAGAAGGACGGCGTTTTCATTAAGACTCCTATTCATGCAAGATACTGGGTGATAAATTACATATATAATGTATATTATACATATAATTATATAATATGATTATAATATATAATTATTATATAAATCATAATATATAATTATATATATATATATATATATATATACACACACACTTTATTTAATGAAAAACTTGTAAATACTTAGTGTCAGTATCTTCTGATACTTGAGTCCACTAGACGTGTGTATATCACATGGCATTTAAAATCTGGGGTCCTGAAATTGCAGGTACCTGCATTTCAATCTGCCCCTTGTTCGATAGCTCTGTGGCTTTAGGAAAGTCCCTCAACCTCTTTCTATGCCTCGTTATATCCTCATCCTTTAAATAGGGAAAAAATAATGCCCACTTTGTAAGTTAGCAGTGACTTTAGTAACTCCTGAATATGTGTTACTAATATTATAATGAATGCCTCAATCTATCCTGAACCATTTACAATATTTTATCTATATTGTAAAGTTATAATGCAGTATACAAAAATTATGTGGTTCTAATGCCTATTAGAAAATATCAGTGGGAAAGAACAGAAACTACAGGAAGTAAATAGATATTGTTGGTCTCATTTTTTTCCCCAGTCTTACTGAGACATAATTGATATATAACATTGTATTAGTGTTAGGTATACAACATAGTGATTTGATATAGGTATGTATTGCAAAATTATTACCACAATAGGGTTAATTAAAACATTCATCACCTCAATTTTTTTTTTGCCAGTGATGAAAACTTTCAAGATCTACTCCCTTAGTGACTTTCAAATATACACTACAGTACTGTTAGCTATAGTCACCATGCTGTACTGTTGGTCTCACTTTATAGCTGAGCATACTAGACATGAAATATATCACATGGTGTTTAAGAGCTTGGGTCTTGTTTTGAATATAACAAATATGGCATTTTAAACAGCGAGAAAATTGGGGGTTATTCAATGATACTGGGAAATTGGTTTAAGCGTTGAATAAAAGTGCATTTATAGTCTCAAACGTTAGGCTAAAATAAATTCAAGATGGTAAGACCAACACTTGACTCCCAGTTCTACATTCCCCTAACTTTCCCTTTGCCAAGGTAAAGAGTATATTTCCAAGTGTCATTGGTCGAATTATGAACCCCCAAATTTATATGTGAAGTCCTAACCTCAGTGCCTTGGAATGTGACCTTATTTGGAAATAGGATCACTAAAGATACACTTAGTTAACATGGAGTGATTAGGGTAGGTCCTAATTCCCTATGACCGGTGTCCTTATACAAAGGGGAAGTCTGGGCACAGAGGCACGCACACAGGGAGAACACCAGGTGATGACGGAGGTCGAGGTCAGGTTGACACTCCTACAAGCCAAGGAACAGGAAAGCCAACGATGACTGCCAGCAAACCACCAGAAGTTAGAGGAGAGCCTGGGAACAGGTCCTTCCTCAAGCCTCAGATGCAAACCATCTCTGCCAACACCGTGATCTCGGACTTCAAGACTCCAAAACTGTGAGACAACGCATTGCTGTTGTCTAAGTCACCCCGTTTGTGGTACTTTGTCCTGGCAGCCCTAGCAAACTAAGACACCCAGTTTCCATTGCAGATGTGGCTGTGCAAAGAAGTCCCAGACATATTGGCATGAGTAAAATATTATGTGAAAGTCCTGGATGGCTTTCTTTAAAAAGAAGGAGAAAGAGAAGAAGAAGAAGAGGAAGAAGAGGAAGAAGAAGAAGAGGAAGAAGAGGAAGAAGAGGAAGAAGAAGAAGGAAGAAGAAGAGGAAGAAGAGGAAGAAGAGGAAGAAGAGGAAGAAGAAGAGGAAGAAGAGGAAGAAGAAGAAGGAAGAAGAAGAAGGAAGAAGAAGAAGAGGAAGAAGAGGAAGAAGAAGAAGGAAGAAGAAGAAGGAAGAAGAAGAAGAGGAAGAAGAAGAAGAAGAGGAAGAAGAGGAAGAAGAGGAAGAAGAAGATACTTGTTCTCTTCTCTCCCCGTCTCCTTTGCACAGATTGGAAACGTAACTGTTTTTCTGGTGACCCAGCTTTGATTCTGTGGGTTAGGGAGAAAAAAGTTGAAATGGAGAAGCAACTTGATGGACAAAGGTCCCTAGAAGACCGGATATACCAAACTGCTTCCCTGTGTCGGACCACTGGTCTACATCTAGAACATTATGTGAGAAAGAATTAGTTTCTCTCACATTTGAGCAACTCTATTTCGGGTGCTTGTTGTATCCTACCCCCTTGCTAATACAGTGGATTAAAAAAAGATAAATGTGAAAAATGAAATTAAAAGTTAGTATTTATCTGACTATATGTATATGTAACTTCAAAGCTAAAATCTTTATGGGTAAGAAGACCTTTTAAACATAAAAACAAAGTAAAAAATCAAGAGGCAAGGTTTCTCTATTTGTCTACAGAGAAATTTTTAAATTCTATACATCAAAACAAAGAACTAGTTAAGTAACATGAAACTGGCAAAAATATTTTAAATGTATGATAGACAAATGTTTGTGTAAACACCCTATAAAACTCTTAACAACAAAAAAAGCGATCAACATCACAAAAGTTAAAACCCCATATCAAGTAGGCAAAGTGAAAAAGTGAAAGCAAGCTATCCACAATTAGAAGAAATTCAGGGCACTCTTCTGTCGCACTGGTAGTAAGAGTGTAAATCGCTGTCGTCTCCTTAGGTGGTTACTTGACAACATAAGTCGAAAAGCTGGGCCGTGTCGTTCACACTCTTGGGACCAGAAACTCCGCTTTTAATCTTAATGAGTTTACCCGAGAGCAACAAAAGATACATATTCACAGCAGTGTTACTAATGACAGCAAAAATCAGAAATAAAAGTCCAGTGGTCGGTTTTAAAGTCGGTTATGTGCAAAATGCCTGAGGGAATTACAGCACATTTCTAGGATGCAAAATTCCTGTTGTTAAATTTATCTATACATGTGTATGTGTATATATATATTATATAGATATATAATGCCATAGAGAGTGTTTATGACATTCTACTAGGTGAAGCAGTAATTTGTTAAGAAAAATTATGAAAGTTTAATACTGATTTTCTCTGTTGCTGACATTATTAACTATCCTTAACATTTTCTTTTTGCTTTTGACTTTCATATGTTCAAATTATATAATCAGAAAAGAAAAATCTCACCGCTCACCCAAAAAAATGCTACAGCCACCCAATTTCAATATGAACCCCACAACCACAAAAGTCTTTCGATTTACCCAGGATGTAGCCAAAATCCCCTTTGAACTGTACACTTACAAACTGCATGAAATACGTATTAAAAATGTTTTACATGAAGGAATAACATTAAGTTATAGTAAGTCACAGTCTTACTCCTCCCTCCCTTGTTATTTCATCCTGAGCCTTCAAACCACGCCCCGCTTATCCTGACACCTGTGTGGATGCCACCGAGCAAAGCAGCCAGGGTGGAAAAGGCACTGCCTTCCCCAGGGGCTCCTGTGTCAGGGGACCCACCTTCCGTGAAAAGGACCTTCATGCAATAGAATATTATGCAGGTGTTACCAAACTGAGGCCGATCTGCTGTGCTGCTCCTATGTAAAAGTTCCAACCTCTGTCACCAAACGGCAATAAAAAGGTCAAACATAATATGTTCCCTAGTTTCCATCTGTACGAAAAGATGTGTGTGGCAGACACACACTCACGTATGAACTTGAATATGGACAGCATCTCTGGGAAGGCGGATTGGAGGCTGGCACATGGATGGAGAAGCTGTCTGCTTTCACTGTACATCCTTCCATAGCGTTTGAATTTCCTCCATGTGTATACATAGCTTTAAAACCAAAAACTAAATAAAACAAAGCAAACAACAAGCCAATCCCGGTTCAAACAGAAATAGAAAATATACCGTTATCTTTAAAAATGAGGTTTACAACATTTAAAATATATATTCATGTTTTTACGATTCAAAATCTTCAAGTTCACTAAACTAGAGGACATAACATTTGTCCATTCCTTCTTTCAGCAGGAAGGCAGTGTGTGGTTATTAAACACCTTCTGTATGTGACATGGGCTCCCTGTCTACAAGCTCGTGGTCCAGTGGGAGAGATGGGTATGTAAATAAATATTTCATATACAAAGTTACTTTAAAAATAATAGAGGATTATATAAGCGAGGATATTGGCACAGAGGAGACAGTGAACAACACTGTACTATCATGAGTGTCACTCACTAACTCTAACAAGAGGCAGAGAGTTAGCTTAACCGAGCGCTGACAACGCTACATCTTGAAGACGCGGTAGAAGGTCGGCTGGAAGATTACTGAGAATGGGGCTCCCGGGTGGGGGAACAGCAGGTGCAAATGCACCGAAGCGGGAAACTGAATGGACCAGGCATGAAGCTGCTGTTTAAGAATCAATTCCATGATAGTCAAATATCAAATATACTAATAATACCTAACATTTATCGAACACTTAGTATATGTATATTGCCAGGCACTGCTCTAAATGTTTTACACGGTACTACCTCATTTCACCTTCACAATAATGAAGGACGCTTATTATCGTAATTCTTTGAGTGAAAAAACAGAGACTGGAAGAGCTCTAATTAGATCGCCCAGAGTCACAAAAATAGTAATTGGTAGAGCTGGGATTTGAACCTAGGTTTTTCTGAGTCTAGAGACACTTTTAATCACTACTCCATCTTGTCACCTGTGTAAAATCTCAGAAAAATACAAGCCACTATATGCTATTTTGGGTGTGTGTGTGTGTATATACTTTTTATTGAACTATTTAAGAAAGTAACACTTTTCCTGCTCTCAAGATTTAATCATTGAATATTTAGTAGATTATCAGAAAGAATCAGAAGAAACACATTTTAAATCCTTATGTTTTTCCCTTCATCATTAGTGAGAATTTACTTCAATTACTCTTTAGGAAGCACTTTGTTTATCTATACTCACAGGAATTGTAGATTACTTCTTTAATTTGAAAAGCTAATCAAAAATTAAAGTAAAGCCTTCACTTCCATCCTCTGAAATATCAATGAATAAAGGGAAACAAAGGTTGTGTGGTTCAGTGTGCCATCTACCAGAAAGTTCTAGTAGCCTGCACTTCAACAGATTTACAGTTAAATAATAAATTAAAAGTAAAATAATAATCAATTTACTGTAAAATAATAATCAAGATTCATAATTATATCCCTAAGGCTTTGTAGGTTCCCCGAATGCTTTTGAATTATCAACTAAGCCATGGTTAGACTATTTTTTCATAAATTGGATTTCACTGTATTTTAATTCCTTAAAAACTGTCCATGTAGGCAAGGTATCTGGTAACCATAAAATCTGCCTGACTCACAGCATGCTGCAGTCTGCTGTATAGATCTGCTCTCTTATGCATTTGGAGAATTGCCAGGTGTTTCCATGTTCTTTGCAGAACACTGACTATTGATAAATGTTATATCCTCACGACACAGGCGTCCCTGCCACACAAATGATCCAGAGGGGCCCTCCCAGCCTACCTGTTATACCCTAAATGCATCCATTTAGACTGACAGAGAACTGTCTGCTTGGATTATACGATGGTTTATGAAAGAAAGTTTTCATAAGTGCTTGGCTAATAGCTTGTAATCCTGTATTGAATCGTTCATATACTAATTTATTACCCATGTCACGATCCAAATTTATATCTTTGCAGAGCTGTGGACCGACTGCTTATTCATGTTCAGGAATCACGTCGGTGGTGGGTTTTACAAGCCTCTTGGAATTTATTGTTGAACTCAGCTGTGGAATGATCAGTCCTTTGACAGGGCATCATACTTTGTAAGTTCAAATCTATATTTTTGTCCACAAGATCGAGTGTGTTGACAAATTTTGGGCATAGAACTTCTATCTTCTGTGTCAAGTGAGACTCTTGTCTGATGCTTTTACAAAGTCCTTGTGAAATTGATCTCCCATAGAGATTTTCTCATACACTCTTTCAATACCTGAACTTTCACCATAGTACTTTGGCATCAAAAATCAAATCCCTTCAAAGTCTCTGGAGAGTCACTCTCCCAACTGCTTTGGAAACCATGAAAGAGAACAAATTCACAGACTTGTCTGAAGAACAGTACTGGTGGCCTTAGCAATCACTGAAGGAATATACAAACCACCAGCTTCAACAGACTGAAGGTTTCTTTGCTCTCTTATATCTTTACTTCTGCAGATCCACTGAGAATCTTTGCTTTAATTTTAGTTTCGAATTTTTAATTTTAATATTTAGAGAGGTGTGTATTTTGCCTATCACATTCAATTTTTATGGAGTAACTTCAAAAAATTTTAATTGCTTTTAAAAATTTAATATATTTTCAGCATGTAGTTGCTCATACATTTAAGTACAATCTGATACATAAAAGACAAAAAGGGGGCTATTTACTTTTTTTTTACATCTTTATTGGAGTATAATTGCTTTACAATGGTGTGTTAGTTGCTGCTGTATAACAAAGTGAATCAGCTATACGTATACATATATCCCCATATCTCCTCCTTCTTGCGTCTCCCTCCCATCCTCCCTATCCCACCCGTCTAGGTGGTCACAAAGCACCGAGCTGATCTCCCTGTGCTATGCGGCTGCTTCCCACTAGCTATCTATTTCACATTTGGTAGTGTATATATGTCCATGCCACTCTCTCACTTCGTCCTAGCTTCTCCCTCCCTGCCATGTCCTTAAGAACATTCTTTGTATCTACGTCTTTATTTCTGTCCTGCCACTAGGTTCATCAGTACCATTATTATTATTATTATTTTTTTAGATTCCATATATATGTGTTAGCATACGGTATTTGTCTTTCTCTTTCTGACTTACTTCACTCTGTATGACAGACTCTAGGTCCATCCACCTCACTACAAATAACTCAATATTGTTTCTTTTTATGGCTAACAGTCCGTTGTATATATGTGCCACATCTTCTTTAGCCATTCATCTGTCGATGGACACTTAGGTTGTTTCCATGTCCTGGCTACTGTAAATAGTGCTGCAGTGAACATTGTGGTACACGATTCTTTTTGAATGATGGTTTTCTCAGGGTATATGCCCCGTACTGGAATTGCTGGGTCATACGGTAGTTCTATTTTCAGTTTTTTAAGGAATCGCCATACTGTTCTCCATAGTGGCTGTAGCAATTTACATTCCCACCAACAGTGCAAGAGGGTTCCCTTTTCTCCACACCCTCTCCAGCATTTATTGTTTGTAGATATTTTGATGATGGCCATTCTGACTGGTGTGAGGTGATACCTCATTGTAGTTTTGATTTGCATTTCTCTAATGATTAGTGCTGTTGAGCAGCTTTTCATGTGCTTCTTGGCCATCTGTGTGTCTTCTTTGGTGAAATGTCTATTTAGGTCTTCTGTCCATTTGTTAATTGGATTGTTTGTTTTCAATCTGATGGCATGTATAACACAGTATCAAACAAGGAATTGGTCTTGGGTGACTATGCAAGGATTATAGCCATCATCTTCTAAATACTGACCTTTTGGCCCACTGACCTTGTCTTTTGAACACACAGTAAAGAAAATAATAGTGATTCAAAGAGTAACTCCTCCTCATTCTTATTTGTTTATTAAGCAAATAATACTAGGTACCTATTATGTTCTGTGTAAGACATGACACAATTTTTTCCCATTATTATTCTTTTGGCCACGTATATTTTAAATTTCCACCAAGAGCGATAATGCGGAAAGAGTTCAGAATGTAGAAATTTTTAAAAATAGAGATACATCTATGACTAAACTATCAGTAATGAGAATTTTCATATCAAGGCTGTAGGGGAAAGAGGTAATATTATATGAAATCAAAGAGTTTTGGAGAGCTTTAATAGGGTAAGAAAGGTTACATTTTCTCATTATACTGAATTTGGTATACTATGCACTTGAGATGTTGCAAGTTATAAAGTCTCAACTTAAAATTGAAGACAATGCACCTTGTTGAAGAAGAACAAATGAAAAATGTTATGAAGTCTCACGGTAATGACCCACTGAGAAAAGAGTAACATATTAATTTTACCAAAAGTACGTCAACACTTCAGGATGAATAATCCATGAGAATAAAGTGAAGAATCGAGGTGGGGTTAGAAAAATAAAGTGAGCAGCGGATGTGTTCACAGCAGCTATCTTTATAGGCTGAGTAGTGCCTTTACTAGGGATACATGTGAAAAATCAGGTGTGATAAGAAAGCATCCAGACTATACAACCAAAACAAATTACATGAGTCTTGAGACAATAAAGAAAAGGTTGGATTCTTAACATCTACTTTCTTAACCCACTGGTAGAACAGCAATTAGGTGTATGTTAATGGTAATCAAAGTTTATAAATTGTCTCCAATAAAGATGTTTAAAAAAAAGCTTATAAATTGTGAAATCTTCATAAAATTACATTGTAAAATAGATATATTCAACGTTATTCAATTTGGAAAAAAAAAACACAAATTAGAATCTACCGAACACCCAATTAGTAAGTCATCAGGCGTGAAATTCCACTTCAATACATCAGCCTCTTACAATATAAAAAACTTCTCTCAGGTAGTGAAGATATATGGAAGGATAAAGTACATGGAAAATTCTACAATTTTGAGGAAGAAAATAAAAATAAGTGTCTAAAATATTCTTTAATTATCATCAGCTAAGCTATAGCAATGTGAATCGCAAGGCCTACGGACTTAGAGCCTAAATCATCCCTAGAGTAACAGGAAACATGTGAAAATCTGAATACTTTTTGAATTTGTTAGTGAGTATACCTTAAGGTCTATAAGGCATGGCTGGCACTGGCTGGTTAATTATTTACCAATGTCCATCGTCTTTCTGCCAGCCTCACTGCCAAACTACATTACCCATTTTTCCTCGGAGTGAAGTGTGTGCTTATAACTGAATTCTGGCCAACAGTATGTGGGTGAAAGTGACGTATGCTAATCCCTGATGTCTTCCATCCTGACCCTCCAACTTCTTTCTTTTCATTCAACATCTTGTCAAGTGCATAAGACACAGGGGAGAATTGCAAAGACTTATGAGATGGTAAGGGCACAGACAGAGGGAGCAAGTGTCCATTAACACATGGAGCAGAGAAAGAATTGATTTGCACTGGACCTGAACTTGAACTAATCTTTGTTATGTTTAGCCATTGAAATTGTTGGAGCTCTAGGTGGGCTGCCCCTAAATGCGCCACAACGGCATATGACGATTCTGAATTAAAGTTACTTAAGATATGGCCATAAAAGAGGGGAACCTCCTTTCTGTCCCCTGCTGAAAGCAGGAAATAAATCTCTCACGTGAAAGGTGCACTTCCTGCATCTGGAAGTAGAAGGACACCCTTACACCAGAGACGGTGAATTCAGGCTGAGAGGCCCATAGAAACGACCCTTGTGGCTTCTTTAATGTACTACCCCAAGCCCAAAGTCTTTGTAGATTCTTCACTAATCGAGCGTCCCAAATCTCAGCTTCTTTGTCCCGTCAGTTCCTTATAAACTAACTGTTTCTTTGTCTAAGGAGTGAAAAAGCTCCCTACTTTGGTCACTTCTTAGGACCCATTTCTAGGCGACCTCCAAGTGTGCAAATTAAAATTTGTATCTTTTTCCCCTGTCACTCTGTCCTGTGTCAATGTTATTATTAGTCCAGCCACAATAATTCAAGAGGGAGAGGAGGGGAATTTCCTTTTCCCAGACAAAATGTTAGGGACGTCTGTAACAAAGCTGGGTTCAGGTTGGAAACAGACGTCACTTACTTTATGAAACTGTAAATAAGTTAACTCACAGTGAATAATTTTGTTTTATGAATTAAACATGGTTGCTTGTTGAGCTGTTTAAATTTGATTCCAAATTTCTATATACTGATTATACCTTAAATAAAACAATCACAGGGATTAAGACAGTTGAAGGAGAATCTTAAGAAAAGCACTTTTCTGTCCACTTAGAATGAGAAGCAACTGATTTTTAGCGGCGAAGATAATATATTCTAGAATGAGACAGAACTTGATTCGTATCTCAGCTCAAGCCGTCACCAGCTGTGTGACCTTCGTCCAGTTTCTGAACCTCCACAGCTCTTAATTTCCTCATCTGTAAAGTGAGCAAGATAATAGCACCGACTTCATGGTTCTGAGGATTAAATGTGGCAACGCATTTAAGGTACTTGGTCTGCCTGTCACATAGAAATCACTCTAAAAGTGTTAGCACTTATTACTGTTACTACTAACAAAAGCTAATGTGCTAGAAGAGGTTCATACTTTAAAAAAACATTTTACCACGTAAAGTGATAAAAACACTACTAGTTAAATTGCGTCTCAGCAGTTTTAAGTGATGACATTTAATCTGCCTAAGGCAAACGACAAACGTAGTGATGATTCAAATAAACAGATTTTATAACAGATAACAATACAAGGGTATAAAGCCCTCAGAGCTAGATTCCCTATGTAGGCCTTTTTTTCTTAAAGACCACTTGCATCCATACAGGCTAATACTTCAAAGCGACTATTCAACAAGTTAACTTCTATAAGGACGTTTTCCATTAAAAATAATCTGAGATGCATTGTTGTACGTCAAGCGCTCTCCTATTGAGACATTGCTTTTCAATACGTTTCAGAAGGTTAGGTTAGTCGAGGAATGAAATCTTCTCTGAGAGAAATGGAAAATAGACAACAGAAATGGGCACAATGTCTGGTTTGGAGCTACAGTCATAAAATAATAATTTTTCTTAATTTTAGGGAAAATATATCTTAGGTTCAGGATAGACTAGATCGTCCTGAATCTCCTCAATTTATGCTCTCTTTACAAGTAACAACTTACAATTATTTTCTGCCTCATCAAATTATTTATTTATTTTTATTTTTGAAGTAGAGTTGATTTACAATATTGTGGTAGTTTCAGGTGTACCACACAGCGATTCAGTTTTATATATGTGTGTGTGTGTGTGTGTGTGTGTATGTGTATATATATATAATTTTTCAGATTCTTTTCCCTAATAGGTTATGACAAAATACGGAGTATACTTCCCTGTGCTATACAGTGGGTCCTTGTTTTTTATCTGTTATATATAGTAGGGTATATGTGTTAATCCCAAGTGCCTAATTGATCCCTCCAACTCCTTTTCCCTTTGGTAACCATAGTTTGTTTTCTATGTCTGTAGGTCTGTCTCTGTATTGTAAATAAGATCATCTGTATCTTTTTGATTTTTTAAGATTCCACATAAAAGCGATTTCATAGGATGTTTGTCTTTGTCTTAACGTCACTTAGTATGATCGTCTCGAGGTGCGTCCATGTTGCTACAAATGGCGTTATTTCATTCTTTTTCACGGCTGAGTAATATTCCATTGTGTGTGTGTGCATACATATACATACATGCGTATATGTATATATATGTCACATCTTCTTTATCCATTCATCTGTCGATGGACGTTCCAGTTGCTTCCATGTCCTGGCTACTGTAAATAAATAGCTTCCATGAGCTGCCCACTAGCTCTCTGGCCTCATGCCTCTCCCCCTACCCACTCCAAGCCTCCAGCTTTGCCCAGAGGACATTTCCTGCCTCCGCATCTTCCCACACGTCATTCCCTCTGCTCGGATGTTCTTCCAGGCTCTTGCTCTTCAGAGTCAAACTAACGGTTACTCCTTTTGAAAAGAGTTCTTTGATGCTTTTTGGAGAAACCCTATGCTCCCAAAGCTCCGTGGGTGAACTTCTAGTACAGCTCTGTCTACGGAATGTACTGTCATCTTCTCTGTCCCACTCTTATCGCTATACCACAAGTATATGGAAGAGATTATGTTTTATTTCTTCTTACATCTTTAGTGTCTGAAGAGAGTCCATGTCCAACTCATATTGGCCAAACCAATCAGTACACAGGCAGACCTGGGAGATGTTGTGGCTTTGGTTCTAGACCAGCACAACAAAACAAATGTGGCAATAAAGCAACTCACACAAATCTTTTGGTTCCCCGGCGTATATAAAAGTTACGTTTACACTAGACTAGTCTATTAAGTCTGCACTAGCATTATGTCTAAAACACAATGTACAGACCTGAACTAAACACCACTTTATTGCTGAAAAACGCTCACAACATCTGAGCCTTCCATGAATTGCTATTTTTGCAATAGTAACGTGAAAGACCACTAATCAACATAACAACTATCACCAAAATGAAAGAGCTTGAAATATTGTGAGAATTACCAAAATGTGACGCACAGACGCCGAGTTAGCAAATGCTGTTGGGAAACGGCGTCAACAGACTTGCTCAAGGCTGGGTTGCCACAAGCGTTCAATTTGTAAAAAAGGCAGTTTCCGTGAAGCACAATGAAGCACAGCACAGCAAAACCGGGCGTGCCTGTAATTCAAGCCCCTACGTGTTATTTAGGGGGTTTTGTGTCGTACACCTGTGTTCATACTGAAAACAAAATTCTTTCTCAGTATTTTTGTCAAACAGATCCCATGACACCAGCATGTTTGCTTTTCTCAAGTTTGTTTTTCCCCTCTGAGAAGATCTCTTCACAAGCATGGGCACCAAAAGCACTTGTTTTTGGTGAGTCTCATACATCATGAGAGAATTTTCAAACACAGACTGTAAGTCGACCCTCTTGGGCCTCATGGTGTCTCTCATTATCAGCATTGAATCATTATTGTCCTGCCCATGGCTGGATGATTCCTCAACACTGATAAACTCGAGCCCAGAATGTCATTGCCCGAAGTTGCTGATCGCTGAGCATGTTTTATTATTTCATATTAACTCAACTGGGTTTTCTTCTTCCTGTAAACAGCCTTTAGTCTTCACTAGGTTTGTGTTTTAAAAAATGTTTATTGGTGTATAGTTTTTTAAAAACTTTTTATTATATTTATTTATTTTTGGCTACGTTGGGTCTTCGTCGCTGCACACGGGCTTTCTCTAGTTGCGGCGAGCGGGGCTACTCTTCATTGCAGTGCACGGGCTTCTTACTGCAGTGGCTTCTCTTCGCTGTGGAACACAGGCTCCTGGTGCATGGGCTTCAGTAGTTGTGGCATGTGGGCTCAGTAGTTGTGGCTCGCGGGCTTAGTTGCTCCACAGCATGTGGGATCTTCCCGGACCAGGGCTCGAACCCATGTCCACTGCATTGGCAGGTGAATTCTTAACCACGGCACCACCAGGGAAGTCCCTATTGGTGTATAGTTGACTTACAATGTTGTGTTAGTTTCAGGTGTACAACAGAGTGACTCAGTTATACATATACATATATCCACTCTTTTTTAGATTCTTTTCCCATATAGGCATTACAGAGTATTGAGTAGGATTCCCTGTACAATACAGTAGGTCCTTATTGCTTATCTATTTTATATATACTAGTGTGTATATGTCAATCCCAATCTTCCAATTTATCCCTCCCCCCACCCTTTATCCCCTGGTAAGAATAAGTTTTTTTTCCTACATCTGTAACTCTATTTCTGTTTTGGAGATAAGTTCATTTGTACCTTTTTTTAGATTCCACGTATAAGCAATATGTGATATTTTTCTTTCTCTGTCTGACTTCACTCAGTATGACAATCTCTGGGTCCATCCATGTTGCTGCAAATGGCATTATTTCCTTCTTTTTTATGGCCAAGTAATATTCCGTTGTATATACATACCACATCTTTACCCATTCCTCTGTCAATGGACATTTAGGTCGCTTCCATGTCCTGGCTATTGTAAATAGTGCTACAATGAACATCAGGGCTCATGTGTCTTTACAAATTATGGTTTTCTCTGGATATGTGCCCAGGAATGGGATTGCTGTATCTTAAGGTAGCTCTGTGTTTAGTTTTCAAAGGAACCTCCATACTGGTTATACCAATTTACATTTCCACCAACAGTGCAAGAGGGTTCCCTTTTCTCCACACCCTCTTCAGCACTTATTGTCTGTAGATTTTTTGATGATGGCCATTCTGACAGGTGTGAGCTGATACCTCACTGTAGTTTTGATTTCCATTTCTCTAATAATTAGCAATGTTGAGCATCTTTACATGTGCTTTTTAGCCCTCTGTACGCCTTCTTTGGAGAAAGGTCTGTTTAGATCTTCTGCCCACTTTTTGATTGGGTTGTTTTTTTTTTTTTTGATATTGAGCCCCATGAGCTGTTTGTATAATTTGAAGATTAATCCCTTGTCAGTTGCTTCGTTTGCAAATATTTTCTCCCATTCTGAAGGTTGCTTTTGTTTATGGTTTCTTTGCTGTGCAAAAGATTTTAAGTTTAATTAAATCCCACTTGTTCATTTTGTTTTTAGTTTCATTACTCTAGGAGGTGGATCAAAAAGATTTTGCTATGATTTATGTCAGGGAGTGTTCTGCCTATGATTTTCTCTAAGAAGTTTATGGTAAAGGCGCCATTATCAAGGCCACATATAATGACTGTCCTTGGGCACACCTGGCCTTGTGTCTCCCCCTCCCATGCTTTTAATACACTCCATTGAGCCTGCATCAGAATCACATGGAGGGCTCCTAGGAACACAGGCTGCACGACCCACCCCACAGTTTCTGATTGGTAGGTTTGGAGCGGGGCTGAGAAATTTACATTTCCTCACAGGTTCCCAGGTGATGCTAATACCGCTGATCTGGGACCTCACTTGGAGGCTCCAGCCTTTACCAGCACCCCTCGGGCCTCTTACCCTTTGCCAGTTTGCACAGCTAGAGCCACTTAAGTCACTCGTGTTGACCCCGCCCCACGCAGGTAGGAAGGAATACAGGCCTTCCATTGGTTCAGTACGACGTAACTTTACGGCAGGTTTGACGTGAGTGGCCGAGCTGCGGCTGTGCTGACTTTTCCGGCTCCTGTAATTCAGCCCTTCCTGGATTCCTCGCTGGACGTGCTGTTTCCTCTGGAACTAGGACGCTTTCGTTTCCCTGCTCAGTTCCGTCTGGAAGCTGAAGACGAGCAGGTAAGTTCACTTCCCACATCTGGGAATCTACCTGGTTGCCTTCGGGACGTGTGTGACCCTAAACTTACTCTGGCGCTTTTGGTTTTCCGGCACTGGTTTCTTTCCATTGCTTGTTGTTAAGACTTTGTAGTTTGCCTTTTCCGTGCCAGTGAGTCTAGCGTCCTGGGTCTGGAATTCCTGGGCCTGACTTCAAATATCCCAGGCTACCTTCTCTGCTTTTTGGACACGGGCTGTTTATTCAGTTGAAAATCACTGTTACTATTTCTATGACTGCTGCCCATTCTTTCCCTCTCGATTTCTAAACGTGTGTCCAGACCCCTCAACCCCAGGCTCCATCTCCTTCAGGCTCTGAGACTCAGTGCTGGCTTGGTGTTTTTCCTCTATCAATGTATACTTTTCTGGTAAAATCATGCAACTTGGCTGGAAAGTTCCAGTGCCACCTACATGCATGATTTAGATCCAAGTAAGTCAGCTATATCTTTTCCTTTCTAAACCTGTGTCAAGGGGGTCTATGCGCTTGCTATGCAAAGTGCAGCCTGAGGGCCAGTGGCTTTCAGGATGTTAGGGGAGCCTTTTAGAAATGCAGAGCCTCAGGCGCGACCTCAGACGGACTGAGCTAGAATCCACATTGTAACAAGAGCCCCAGCTGATTTCCATGCAGGTTGTAAACAACTGCTGTACGGTATAGCACCTACAGGAAAAACTGCTGTCACCTGAGGCTAATTGCAACTCTCCACCTTACCAATCACTACTTTTTCCAACTTGCTTATTGCCACTGATGTAATTTTACAAACCTGTGTTGGGTGAGTTTCCCGCTGACAGCGTGAAGAATGACGGACAACCCGCGATTCTCAGGAACCCGGAGTCTCTCCGTGTACATCTCACATTGGTTGTTTCTTTTGATAGCTCTTGCACAAGGCCTTTTCACCTACGTCAACATACCAAAGGGGTATTTCTTTATGCTTCTGGCCATGATCTGGTATGTGCTTGGATGACAGGTAGCCTGAGGGTGCAGGGTGGATGAGTACTATCAAGTTCAACAATAAATCTGAGGCTCTCAATGTAATGCTGACTAACAGTAGGTGACCAGCCAGTCATCTCTCATCAGCATTTATTATGGAAAAGGTGTCGAAAGTGGATCGGGCTGGGTGAAGTAATTCCACTCCGAGTGTCTGTGGTGCGTGGCACCAGGAGTACTGCTCTGGACCATGACAAGTAAATGGCTTTGTTGACAGAAACCCATCCCTGATGGAGCAGGACGCCAGCCACAGCATGAGTCCACAAGTCAGGCCCAGCAATAGCGGGAGGGGGCTAATAAGACATATACAGAGTGTCAGAGCCTCAGACAAGACCGCCTCCATTCAGGATAGGGGGAGAGCCCCCAAGGGAAGGGGGCTGCCTCATTAACCTGGACACCCAGGTGGACAGGTCCTTATTTGTAAGTAGTGGCATGGAAAGAACGTGGGTTCTGGCATCCAAGCTGGGTTTGCATGCATGGAGTAACTTTATCTTCAGAGGGCCTTCCTAAGCAAATGAAAACGCATGTCCAAAGTCTAACAGAGGACTCAAGGAGTAGATGTTTAATTCAATGGCAGTTACTATTATGTTTATTATACAGGGAATCCTATTCTTATGTGAGCCTCTGTATCTCAGGGCTGCTCCAGGTTCTTTGAATTCCGACCCGATCGGTTGGAGGGTTGGGTAGCTAGTGTACTACCTTGTTCCAGATCTGGGCAGAAGGGAACATGCCTGTTCAAAGCACACGTGCTTTGTCAGGTATAGTGGAGAAGCTGGTGATAGTGTTTAATGCCAAGTGGGCAGCATTAAAAAATCCCTGGGGGAATTGTGGGTACGCTAATAGTCAGGAAGGCTGGATTCTCCACGTAGGCTGCCGTTGAGGTCTGTGGCTTTTGGCAAGTAGCTTTGTTACTCTGTTACCTCAGTCTCTTCATCTTGTCTAAGGGAATTGAATTAGATGCCCCTGCAGATAACGAGCAACGCAAGTGTCCTTCCTAACGCGGAATTCGGTGGGAACTGCGTGTTGCCAGGTGGAGCAGTGTAACTTCCATGGCTGTGCATAGCTTCTGTAAGTGTGGCTGTTTACAGTGACGTGCAGTTCAAGTACAGCCCGCCCTCTACCCTTCGGTCTCTAGGCAGTCGGCGAGCTGGAGCCATGGTGATGAGCGAGCGGGCCTGAGGCCGGAAGTCAGAGCTGAGTCTCGTCCCTGCCCTTCAAGCTCCTGAAATTCTGGCACCGGTCCCTCAGATTTTAGTAGCAACCGGGCTGAAAGGGACTGTTACTCTTTTTTGGAACAGAAATCATACAGCTGAAGGTTAAATCTGAAAGCAGACTGAGGTGTTAGGTCTTTTTTACCATCAATTCTTAGACGTATAGCATTTTTTTGAAGTATAATTGATTTACAGTGTTTTAGGCATAAAGCAAAGGGATTCGGTTATATATGTATTATTTTCCAGATTCTTTTCCCTTATAGGTTATGACAAAATATTGAGTATAGTTCCCTGGGATTAAACAGTACGTCCTTATTGGTTATCTGTTGTATATATGTTAATCCCAAACTCCTAATTGATTTCTCCCACCCCTTTCCCCTTTGGTAACCGTAAGTTTGTTTCGTATGTCTGTGCGTCCATCACTGTTTTGTAAATACGTTCATTTATATCTTTTTATAAAGATTCCACATGTAAGTGATGATATGGTATTTGTCTTTCTCTGACTTACCTCACTCCATATGATCATTTTTAGGTCCATCCATATTGCTGCAAATGGCTTTATTTCATTCTTTTTTAAGGCTGACTAATATTCCATTGTGATTATGTATACCTGTGATATATGTATAATATACATATATATAATATATATTTATATATCACATCTTCTTTATTTAGTCATCTGTTGGTAGGCATTTTGACTGCTCTCATGTCTTGGCTATTGTAAATAGTGCTGCTATGAACATTGGGGTCCATGTATCTTTTTTTTTTTTTTTGGCGGTTCGCGGGCACGTGGGATCTTCCCGGACCGGGCCACGATCTCATGTCCCCTGCATTGGCAGGCGGATTCTCAACCACTGCACCACCAGGGAAGCCCCCATGTATCTTTTTGAATTAGAGTTTTCTCTGGTTATATGCCAGGAGTGGGACTGCCAGATCATATGTTAGCTGTATTTTTATATTTTTTACAGAACCTCCATACAATTTTCCATAGTAGCTGTACCAACTTATATTCCCACCAATGGTGAAAGAGGTTCCCTTTTCTTCTCACCCTCTCTAGCATTTATTGTTTGTAGACTTTTTGATGCTGACCATTCTAACCAGTGTGAAGTGATACCTAATTGTAGTTTTTATTTGAATTTCTCTAATAATTGGCAATGTTGTGCATCTTTTCACATGCCTTTGGTCTTCTTTGGAGAAATGTCTATTTAGGTCTTCTGCCCATTTTTTGATTTTTTTTTTTTTTATATTAAGCTTGTGTGAGCTGTTTGTATACTTTGGAAATTAATCCCTTGTTGGTTGCTTCATTTGCAAATATTTTCTCCCATTCAGTAGGGTTGTCTTTGCATTTTGCTTATGGTTTCCTTTGCTGTGCAGAAACGTTTAACTGGGTCCCGTTTGTTTACTCTTGCTTTTGTTTCTATTATTTTAGGAGATGGATCAAAAAAAATATTGCTGCAATTTATGTCAAAGAGTGTTCTGCCTGTGTTTTCCTAGGAGTTTTATAGAATCTGATCTTACATTTAGGTCTTTAATCCATTTTGAGTTTGTTTTTGTATATAGTGTTAGAGAATGTCTAATTTTATTCTTTTACCTGTAGCTGTCCATTTCTCCCAGCACCACTTATTGAAGAGATGGTCTTTTCTCCATTGTATATTCTTGCCTCCTTTGTCATAGATTAACTGACCGTAAGTGCATGGGTTTATTTCTGGCTCTTTATTCTGTTCCATTGATCTACATGTCCGTTTTTGTACCAGTACCATATTGTTTTGATTACTGTAGGTTTGTAGTATAGCCTAAAGTCGAGGAGCATGATTCCTCCAGCTCCATTCTTCTTTCTCAAGATCGTTTTGGCTATTTGGGGTCTTTTTTGTTTCCATACAAATTTTAAAATATGTTGTTACAGTTCTGAGAAAAATGCCATTGGTAATTTGATAGGGATTGCATTGAATCTGTAGATTATTTTGGGTAGTATGTTCATTTTAACAATACTGATTCTTCCAATTCAAGACCATAGTATATCTTTCCATCTCTTTGTGTTGTCTTCAATTCCTTTTATCAGCATCTTATAGTTTTTGGAGTATGGGTCTTTTGCCTCCTTAGGTATGTTTATTCCTAGGTATTTTATTCTTTTTTATGTGATGGTAAATGAGATTGTTTCCTTAATTTCTCCTTCTGATCTTTTGTTGTTAGTGCATAGAAATGCAACAGATTTCTGTGTATTAATTTTGTATCCTGCAACTTTACCAAATTCATTGATGAGCTCTGGTAGTTTTCTGATAGTGTCTTTAGGATTTTCTATGTGTAGTATCATGTCATCTGCAAATAGTGACAGTTTTACTTCTTTTCCAGTTTGGATTCCTTTTATTTCTTTTTCTTCTGTGGCTTCAAATTATTATTATGCATGTAATTGTTCACGGCAATACAACCCATTTATAGAAGAAGTTCAACTGAGTTACAAGCAAGAAACAAGTTTATTCTTTCTCAGCCCTCTCCATGAAACTTACTCTGTCCATTTTCTCTTTCTCTGCACATGACTGACATAGCAGGCAAATCCCTATAGCTTTTCAGGTGACCCTTAGATAATAACATTCCAGATTAGAATGATTTAGATTTCACTCTGATAATTATGTTAAGCCCAAATATCTCTCCAATTTAAAGCTTCTACTTTTCCTCATCCTGGGCTGGCTTCAGGCTGTGCCTGTACTTCCTCTTCTCCCAAATACACAGACTGTTTTGAGTTTCTATGTAGCTAGAGCAGCAAGGGATGAAAAGATGAAAACTGGAAGCCAAGTCATTAGCTAAAGGTAAAGGGAGAAGCTAGAAGAAATTGAAGAAAACAAATAGTCATCTAAGAGCAGGGATGTGGTAGGATTGCTGGATGGCATTAAGAGTCCAGTTGAAGAGACAAGTTATGAGTTTAAGGCTGGTCAGCTGGGTTATGAGTTCTTCTCCAGATTCATTTAGTTCTTCTTTCACTAATTACTTGACAAGTCCCACTGAACTATGACTGCCCCCCACCATGGGGACAAAAATCCATATCTATCTCATTCACCACTGAATTGTCAGAGCCTAGTACCATGCCTGGACAGAGTTTTCATTCAATAGGTATAGTGAATGGCTAACACAGCAACAAAACTTGCCAGAATGAAGAGCCTACGCGTGCTCCTGAAATCTGTAGATCTTCAGGACCTAGGATCTGGAGACCAGGCTAGTTGTCACAGGCCACTCATCAAAAACCTGTCTCTGGGCTTCCCTGGTGGCTCAGTGGTTGAGAATCTGCCTGCTAACGCAGGGGACACAGGTTCGAGCGCTGGTCTGGAAAGATCCCACATGCCGCGGAGCAACGGGGCCCGTGAGCCACAACTGCTGAGCCTGCGCGTCTGGAGCCTGTGCTCCGCAACAAGAGAGGCCGCGATAGTGAGAGGCCCGCACACCACGATGAAGAGTGGCCCCCACTCGCCGCAACTAGAGAAAGCCCGCGCGCAGAAACGAAGACCCAACGCAGCTAAAAATAAACAAACAAATAAAAAGCCAAGCATCTGAAGCCCTTAAAAAAACCCAAAAAAACCTGTCTCTTCCAGGATGAAAGCAACAACATAACTCTAAAACAAAAGGTGCAAGCTCTAAATCAAGTAAGTCTGAGCAACGCAAAAATTAAACATGATTTTCACGGGGCTAGCTTCATTCATCAGGGAGAGAGAAGGGAACTGGAAAGAGCACGATCAATACCATCCATTCAGCCTCATCCTGGATCACCGGAGAGGAGGACGTGAGTATGTGTGCGTGTGCACGAACATGGAACTTCCTACCTTACGACGCCATCCCAGGATCTAGCAAACTGAGTGTAGACAAGCCGGTTTGGGGAAAGCCCCAATCTCAATATGGGACTACTTCAGTACCTTTGAAGTTTGCTCTAAGGAAGTGATTTTACTGCCATTTTCTCTCCTGCCGTTACAATTTCTCTCCCTTAATCTCTTCCACAGGAAATCTTTCTCTTCTCAACCCGTGGGAAGAGCATATCACAAAATCTGGTTTTGCCCCAGTGACTGAATGCAGAAAACATACAAAATGAGAACTACAGCCTGTGCTATGGCCTGTTCTCAAAATAATAACTCATAGATGATTCTGGTTTATAGAAAATCATTACAGGCTCAGACAAGAGTTTAGGGCAGTGCCTTTGAGGAAGCTCTTAGGGAAGGAAATAATGATGACTCTGAATTAGGGATCAGAGCCTTTGCATCACGAGGAAGTCCGCTTTCCATGGCACTCATACGTTCAGAACAATCGAGAGACTGGAAAGGAGCGGCTAACAATAATGACACAGGAAATGCTTGCAATATGATACACCATAATACAGTTTAATCTGTTCTCCTCAACGTTCTTAATCACACCATTCTCAGCCTGGGAAAAAGTAAGTGTAGTTTTCTGTCAAAGAACAAGTCTACCAATTTGTTTGGAAGATCGAGTATGACTCGGGTCATAAGCGTTTTTGTATAAAGTTAGAAAATCTTTCCTTATTTTCTCCCACATTTGCCAGAATATATTTGCTACCGTCTGGTGTTTGACAAAAGGAATGAAATTACTCTCTTTATACTTTAAGGTATGTATTAAAATTCATTCCATGTAACATATTCTCTCTCTCTCTCTCTCTCTCTCTCTCTCTCTCTCTCTCTCTCACACACACACACACACACTCACACTCGTCCACACACAAGAATAAGTGCACACAAATGATTCATGGCCCCAGCAATTTCTTCTAGCTTCTCCCTTTACCTTTAGCTAATGACTTGGCTTCCAGTTTTCATCTTTTCATCCCTTGTTGCTCTAGCTACGTAGAAACTCAAAACAGTCTGTGTATTTGGGAGAAGAGGAAGTACAGGCACAGCCTGAAGCCAGCCCAGGATGAGGAAAAGTAGAAGCTTTAAATTGGAGAGATATTTGGGCTTAACATAATTATCAGAGTGAAATCTAAAAATCAGGAAAAACATCTTGAATATTTTAAAAAGACTATTCTCTTATTTGCTGGAAAGACTATAAACAAAAACATTAACAGCCTAATTTGTAAAGGAAAAAAAAAAGCTCCAGCTCAAGGGAAGTTTAGACATTTACTACTGCATCTTCTCATTCACCATTTCCCACAACCGTATATTGGCTATTTAGGCCGTCGCTTTTCAAATATTGTTTGTGACAGAAATTGCCCTATATCACTGAAAGAGACTATTCTCCATGAAGTTTGCTGGAGTGATTGAGACAAAAATAAAAATGTTCTGATATTTCCCCCCAGGAAAGTGCCAGTGGTTTCTGAAGCTCGAGTAAGCTTTAACCACATCCCGCAGAGTGACGCCTCATACTGTGTTATTAGTGTGATCAAAGAGGATCAAAACATGTTTCCGGGAAGGCCTGAGTACCAGTCCACGTCCAACACTGTCACGTGAACGTGCCACGCGGAGTCTTTAGTTCCTGAGTGTGTATCCGCTGAAAACTGTACCACATTTACTTCGAGTAAGACCTCTATTAATGATAGCAACAGAAACAAATGCCCTTTCTCAAGAGGCATTTTTCCCTCCTTGGGAGTTCTTGTTAGGTTGTCAAGGCAGAGCAGAGCAAAATACAGGCTTTTACTCCATCTGGGGATAATTGAAGTAACTCGGTATCTGCTTTTAAGAATTCGTTTCTGCTTCTGTTGGGAGGGAACAGAAACAGGCCACGGTCACCTGCTGCCAGAAAAAAAAGGAAAACCCCTCATGCGTGTTTAGTAATCTTGTAAAATCAATCAAGAGTCTTCATAGTATTAGCGTACAGAGAGTCACTTTGCTGATAACCTTGCGATTCTGGGACTCTTACTAGCACGAATCATGAGAAAGTTCACAGGGAGTGAGTCCACACGTTTGCTGAAGAGGGGACGTCATGCACAAAACATATAGTCGTTATTAAATTATAGGGAGCCGGTGGCAGAGCCCAGATGTTCGTGTCTGACAGACCTGAATTCAGATCCTACCAAAAGGAACATTGGGGTGCATGTATCTTTTCGAATTGTGGTTTTCTCCAGATATACGCCCAGTAGTGGGATTGCTGGGTCGTATGGTAGTTCTATTTGTAGTTTTTTAAGGAACCTCCATGGTGTTCTCCATAGTGGCTGTATCAATTTACATTCCCACCAACAGTGCAAGAGTGTTCCCTTTTCTCCACACCCTCTCCAGCATTTTTTGTTTGTAGATTTTTTTTTTTTTTTTTCTTTTTTGCGGTATGCGGGCCTCTCACTGTTGTGGCCTCTCCCGTTGCGGAGCACAGTCTCCGGACGCGCAGGCCCAGCGGCTACGGCTCACGGGCACAGCCGCTCCACGGCATGTGGGATCCTCCCGGACCGGGGCACGAACCCGTGTCCCCTGCATCGGCAGGCGGACTCTCAACCACTGCGCCACCAGGGAAGCCCTGTAGATTTTTTGATGGTGGCCGTTCTGACCGGTGTGAGGTGATACCTCATTGATACAAATGAACTTATTTACAAAAAAGAAACAGACTCACAGGTCTTGAAATCAAATTTATGGTTACCGAAGGGCAAACGTGTGCGGAAGTGATAAATTAGGAGACTGGGATGAACATGTACACACAACTATATATAAAATAGATAACTAGTAAGGACCTAGTGTACTGCACGGGGAACTCTTCTCAATATTCTGGAATAACCTATGTGGGAAAAGAATCTGAAAAAGAACGGATGTGTGTGTGTGTGTGTGTATATATATAATTAATTCACTTTGCTCTACACCTGAAGCTAACAGAACATTGTAAATCAACTATACTGCAATTAGAAAAACAAAAACAAATCCTACCACTACTGGTCACTAACTGTGCGTGCTATGGAGACCATTACTTAGTCTCTCTAAGCCTCCCTGTATTTGTCTATGAAATTGGGTTAATACCAATACTGCTTAGAGAAATACTGAGGAGTGTATGTTATAACGTAGAAAAGGCTTGAACATAGGCCCGGCTGTCCGTAACTAGCCATTCTCTTTTTCCTGCTGCAACCTCATGGTAGCATTAAGGTGTATGTTTAATATAAGCTTTTCAGGTTCCTCTTGCCCTGTGTGTGTCTGGTATATACGCGTGCATCAGTGTGAGTGTGCCCTGCACATAGCAATAAAAAGCTTAGAGTCAACAATTCACTGTCGTCATTACAATGAAAAATAAAGTTGTAGTGTTTTCTCATTTAGTTCTTTTGGTAGGGAATTTTCAATAATTCCCTTACTGTAGGTTTCTAACATCTCTGGATTGGAAGTTGATCTCCAATTCAACGCCACCTTTGACTGAGACATTATTATTAATTATTTTGCTGCAGGAAGTTGGTACTAGTTGTTTGCTGTGATCCAATTGGAAAGTCTTCATAAACAAGAATTTAGATTCCTCAAAAGGAAGTTATTTAAATTCAGGGCATTAGTGTTATTATAATCCAAATCCCGTGTTGAGGAAAAAATCCGTTTTTAGTGAACGTTACTGCAGCCCTTCTATGGAATTTATGATAAGATATTTTGTGACTTCAGTTAAAACCTTCTGTCTCCCGTACGCTGTAATCTTTTGTTTAGTGTACCACATTTCTTAGTCAATCGCAAGTGTTACCTAACACTTCACTGGAAAAGCAGAAGTGCAAAATGAACCCTCCGCACTCTGGCCACCATGGGAAATGCTGACGAGACACATTATACGCATTATGTATTTTAAGGTGTTAAAAGAAGAAAAGTGTGATTTTTTAAAAACCACGTTTGGGCATTAGGTGTACCAGAATCAGAGGAATTCAGTGCTGAAAACATATTTATAGAGCATCGAATCCAGCCCCCTCATTTTATAGACTGAAAAAACCAGCACAAGATTATTTTGCCCAAGCTTACACCAATAGGTTTGTGAGTCTGCCCACCCAGCGCAGGGAATATTTTAAACTGGATTAAAGTATGGCTCCTGAGACCCTAGGCAAGCAAGGGAGGGTTTCCTGGAGCCTACCAGGTGCTTTCCTGAAATAAGTCGTTATTTAAGAACTTTAAGCATGGGGAAAAGTGAAAGGATTCAGAAGTAAATATACCATATGATCCATGTTTAGGGGGAAAAAATCCAACCACAAGAACAAATAGACCCATGTCCACAGGCCTCGGGGGGCTGAGCACAGTCTGACACATGGCAAGTATTCAAAGAATCACAGCCAGGAGGAGAGACAGCAGTATCCATGAGGAAGAGCTGATGTATCCTGCCCAGCCCTCAAGAAGCCCATGGAGCCAAGACAGAATACTACTAATGATAAGCATGGTTAAAATCATCACGATTCCCCACTCATGTCTTTACGTGGGAGGAAAATCAAGAGGATGAGTCAGTCTTCCTGGAAATATTTCCTTCCATCAGTCCCTTGTCTCTTCAGGGGCTGACCTGGGTCCCACAGTCCAGGTGGTTTGTAATCGGCACCAGTTTTCACTGGTCGGACCCATCCGGGAACCTCTGGCAGAGCCGCCTGGTGGGACGGGGATGGAGAGGATGGAGGGGATGGAGGAAGTGTGTGTTGGGGGAGAAGATTTTGGCTGAAGATCCAGGATTCTCTTTGTTCACGAACTTCCATCCTTCCCAAGAGTGGCATTCTTGTGTGACCCTCAGCCATTAATTACATAGGCTGTCTCAGGACGCTTTCCCCAGCTGACATGGATATCCACTCTCCTTGGGGCCCCAGTTCCATGCTGTTTTTACATTGATTGTAAGGCAAGGATGTTTAGAATCAGTGCTACAGTTAACTTGCACCTAGGCCTCTTTATACTCTCAATCAGTATTACAAATTTCCTGAAGCAGAGTCTGTTTCTCAACTTGTGTTTCTGCAGTACCTATGATGTGCCTTTGTTTATTAAATGTTCAGCATATGTTTGTTGATACTAAAATCATGTCAAGAGGTAAGAGTGAAAGGAGTCAAATACAAGCTAGACATCTGCAATTTGGGAGGGCTACCATCAGAACATATCTTTCTACAAAAGAAACCGTTTTTAAAAAATTTTATTGAAGTATAGTTGATTTACAGTGTTTTGTTAATTTCTGCTGTATGGCACAGTGATTCAGTTATATATTTTTTCTCTTTTTTCATATTCTTTTCCATAATGGTTTACTACAGGGTACTGAATATAGTTCCCTTTGCTCTGCGATAAGACCTTATTGTTTATCCATCCTTTATATAATAGTTTGCATCTGCTAATCCCAAACTCCCAATCCAACTCTCCCCCCACCCCCTCCCCTTGGCAACGACAAGTCTGTTCTCTATGTATGGGTGTTTGTTTCTGTTTTGTAGATATGTTCATTTGTGTCATATTTTAGATTCCACATACAACTGATATCATATGGCATTTGTCTTTCTTCACTTTGTATGATAATCTCTAGGTCCATCCATGTTGCTGAAAATGACATTATTTTTCCTGTTTTTATGGCTGACTAGTTTTCCATTGTGTGTGTATATATACGTATATATACACACACACACCACATCATCTTTATCCATTCCTCTGTTGATGTACACTTAGGTTGCTTCGATGTCTTGGCTATTATAAATAGTGCTGCAGTGAACACTGGGGTGCATGTATCTTTCTGAATTATAGCTTTCTCTGGATGTATGCCCAGGAATGAGATTGCTGGATCATATGGCAACTCTATTTTTAGTTTTTTGGGGACCCTCCGTACCGTTTTCCATAGTAGCTACACCAATTTACATTCCCACCAACAGTGCAGGGGGTTCCCTTTGCTCCACACCCTCTCCTGACTTTGTTATTTGTAGAGTGTGTGATGATGGCCATTCTGACCAGTATGAGGTGTTTCCTCATTGTAGCTTTGATTTGCATTCAAAGCAAATCAGTTATTGATGTTGAGGATGTTCACCCGGGAAGATGTGTATGTCTTCTTTGCAGAAATGTCTGTTTAGCTCAAATGCCCATTTTTTTGATTGGGTTGTTTGTTTTTTTTGTTGTCGTTGTTGAGTTGGATGAGCTGTTTCTGCAAAATAATCTTAAAGTGATAAGATTCATCACTTATTAAGCGGTGTTCCTGAGTTGGGCACTCGGTCACTGCTCAACATAAAATGATCTTATTTAATAATCAAAGGACGATCCTTTGAAAAAACTCATTCGACATCTTTACGGATAACCACAATTAGGTTTATAGAAATAGAGATTTTGAGCTAAAGCATGTAGATGACAAACACAGAATCAGCGTGAAGTCCCAGATCATTTCACCCTCAAGACTGTGCTCTTCCATTCTCCTACATTGCTGTTTTTCAAATAAAACAAAAACAACAAACAAAAACAAAATCTCACCTTGTTAGTCTGCTTAAGGTAAACAGAGGAACACACGACTGAAAATACACTTGTTTTCACCTACTCAAATGAAGAATGCAGGTGTCACGCCTTAGGCCGAGTGTCTTGAACTAAAGTGTTCTATTGGTGATGATGGAAAGAAAACGATGATTCGGAAGAAGATGTTAAGGAAAGAATGGACAATGTTTGGTGCATCAAAAAGTGTGGTGAAGGGGAGGGATTACCGACAGATGATTAAGGTTTTGAGTCCTGATGGCTCAAAGAATATCGCTGCCACTAAGAATGTTCAGGAAAAATGCAATGAGAGGCGGCAAGGGCAGCAGAACCCACCCTCCCCTCCCCCCCAAAAAAACCCACTAACAGGCAGGTTGGAGATATTTAAAAAATTAAAGAGCGTGGAATCTAACCTCTGTCTGTACAGATCTAAACACGTCGTAGGTGCCATTTCAGTAGAATACGTTTTAGGAAAATAATCTTAAGGTGCTAAATGGTTTTGATGATAAATGAATCACAAGGATGCTAAATTTTAATGCTGGCCATGCCGTTGTACTGTGTGTACAAATTTCTTACATATAATACATCTTGAACTAATCAAAGGGTATGAGGAAGGAAAAGGAACCTGACACAGTTTTAGGAAGAGAGAAGGTGCGAGTGGCCTGAAAGGGCCGTTGGGAGAGGACCAGCTCCCAGAGGCCATCCCCACCCATGCCCACCACCGTGGTCTTAGAAGCAGACCTGCACTCAGCACACAAGAACACAGGAACTTTGCAGTGGCCGCTAGAGAGAAAACGCCCGATGGGCAAACCTTGGCAACACCAGGCCACCGTGAAGGCTTCCTGTGCGCACTCTGAAGACAAGGTGACGAGAATTGTCCCATCACCATATTTACACACTGCGTATCTGTGCACTTGTTCTGAAGAAGAATGTTTCTCAATGGGTCTTCTTGAGGCAAAAGAAAAGCAACAGGAAAAATGACAGAGAAACACATAGTGCTACTTTTTCCTTCAAATCAGTGCAATAAAAAAACATAGAGCAGGATTAAGAGACTATAGCAGAAAATGATTGAAGGATACTACGGAAAGTAGATTTATACACCCTGAAATTCTTTTCATTGTAAATCAGCTGTGATGTAAAAATAATTTAAAACGTCTTTCATTTAAACAAACTGTGGTATATGCAGTATTCAACAGGTACTGAAAATACAACATGGCCTGAAGAACTCCTTAAAAAGAAATTGGATTTAGACCTTGTGTCATAACACTTTAGCACTTCCTTTTGATTTGGCATTCATAGCCTCTAACAAGCTCCTAAGAACACTGTATTTTCTAAAATCTAGTATCCTCAACTTAAAAATAGCAGGAATTTAATAAATTCTGGGGCCAATGATAGTTTCATCTCCTAATTAAGAACAAACCATTGAATTTTCCCTATCAGCTACTCCTTGATGGAATTCCAACTTGAGAAGCCTCGTTTTATCCTTCCTCTTTTTCAAGAAACATGATGGCAACAAAACCACCGGCTAGAGAAAGTGTTTCAAATGGGAAACCTTGTTTGGGCGATGACGCATTGTTATCGAGGGTCCACCTACATTAAAGTTTTACATATTTGTTTGCTAGCAGAATACGATGAGATAAACAGAACACACAGCAAGGAACCTAGGATTAAACAAAATAAATCTCTCCTGACTTGAACCTAATAACAGGCTCCAAAAGCTCTCATGAATTATTAGCTTCAAAATCATTCAACATGTCTGCAACACAGAGTGTGTCGCTGAGGTACCTGCGGTTCACCTGAGCAACCGTATCACCAAAATGTGCCAACAGAAACTGTCAGTGGCGATGCCACCTTGCAATCAGTCACACCTGTTTCTGAATTATAACGTGTCTGAGAGCTATTGTTTCATCTGCTTCTGACTGCACATCATTTAAAACTTCATATTCTCACAGACAAAGAAAAAGCAGAAACATTTGTCAGCTCCGGCTTCCTCTTTATGAAGACCCACTGTTTCCACAGCACCTTCTGGCTTCCTTATTTTAATTTGTGTCTCAGAAATCCTTTTCTCCCCCTGGACTACGTGTGATGCATAGTTTATGAACACAGTAGTATAGCTGATTCTCAATTATCTGTCCGAATGGAAACCAATGGTGGTTCCGATTACCCCAAATCATTTTATATTTGATTTTCAAATACATTATATGCATTTTCCCTGGGAGGTTTACATTCCTGCTAATGCTTTGCTGGAACTAATATTAAAATATGTTTGCATTCTTTGAGCTCATACCAATTGGCAGCAGTAGGACGCAGCCCAGCAGTGGGTGACAGGGGTCAGTTAGACTGGGGTTAAACGTTTCTATGAAGAATTGTCAACGTGGGCTTTCCAAGTGTGGGTAATTGAGAGGTGGTTACATAAGATATTAGTTATTTTTTTAAATCCTGAAGGAAAAAAATCTCTGAAGTACTTTAATGGAAAAGACCATATTTTAAAATGTTAAGTAAAAGATTTTCAGTAACATTTGCAAGTGTTTACAGTTACAATTTTATTATTAGAGATAGCTATATATATTTTTATCTTGATATGATACTAAGAAACGACTCAGTGTGATTGGTTATTAAGGATTATTTGGTATCCCGATGTATCAGAATTAGAACAAAAGGCAATGGTGAACTAATTAGCTCTATCTATTTTAAAAAATTAAATCACCTCATTGACTATTCTCTTCCCTCACTTCTGTTCTCACCACACTCTTAAAAAATGTGTAAATATTCAGTTTAATGATTGGACTTACGTTCTTTCCTACCATCCTGATACTTAAATTTCAGGAAGATAAGATCATATTTGTTCTTCATTATTTAGGAAGAATATATAATTGTAGTAAGTACTTAAAATATTATGCTGTTCATTCATTGTTGATATGCTTTTAGTTAAGAAAGAACATATATTGTTATAGCCGTCAAACTATGGCTAAAATTGGCATTTGTGCTTTATCAGCGTAAGATTAAAACTAGCTCAAAAAGTTATTTCTCCTGGGAACCCGATTGAAAAATCGGGAAGCCAACACCTGTGTTGTAATTGATGCTCACCTCCATGTTGGATTTATAAGACCTGGCAGTAAGCGAGGCCTGACGGACAGCAGGTGGCTGGCGGCTGAGTTTAGTGGGAAAAAGCAGATTGTGGATTAACATCATGGATATCAGAAAAGCACAGTCCAAGGCAAACTGAGAGAGCTGGTCATCACACAGGAAGAAATGTCTCAGACATTAAGTCAGGAAGAGCTCTGAGCTGAGAAATCCAATCCGCTGATAGCAACTTGAATGAAAAGCTGCTCAGACAATTCCTAACTCTATATCTTAAGGCCCTTTCTGCTCTTCTGTCTCCTATTTCTGTATCTTCTGGTCCTCCCCCATTCCTCCCCCTCCCCCTTCCCCTTCTCGGTGTTTTCTAAGAGCCCCAGGTATATCCAGAAAGCTCTGTGCTCTTGGTGACCCAATACATCCGAACTCAGGTAGAAGAAAGCCAGACTTTGACTGGATACTCATGAAGAAATTTCTGGACAAAATGTGGAGAGACAGGAAGAAAAGAGAGGACAGGCATACATTTTATGAGACAGAATCTAGGAAAAAATAGTGGAGGTTCTACCTCTTTAGGTAGAACAACTTTTGTAGTCGCCTTGTTCAAACCTGATGGCAGATAATCTCGTGGAGTGTGTACTCACGATGGCACAGAGCTGAGTGTAGTCGAGTGTTGGCTGGGATGGGGGCAGAGAGGGAGATAAGCAGGGACCTCTAATCTGCAGATGGCCCAGCTGGACAGCTAAGCGGATACAGGGGACAGTGGCACCCTTGAAGCCCTTCAGTGATGAAAGGCTTTGGGTATTTTTGAATCACGGATTATACAAAATAACACACAGATAGTTTCACCCCAATCCTCACATGCAGAGAGGTTTGAGCTTTGCTATGAAAAGAGAACATACTTTTAGTAGGAGATCAAAGACTAGGGACCTTAGATGTGCTCTTCAATGAATCAGTTCTTCTGCCTTGTTGGATTCAGTCCTCTAAATCTAGGCCAAGCCAGTTAATCTAAAATTTTCCGGGTGAAATTACAAAACCTAGGAGTTCTTTATGCCATCACTCACCACAGCTAATCTATCTGCAATCCCGTTAGTTTTAAACATACACACTTCTCTCCATCCATCTTCTACTTTCCTAATCTAAGTGACATCACTCACTCTTTTCAGAACAACTAAAATAGCTTCACCGCTTGCCTTACTTGCCTACAACTCATTGCTCACAGAGCCGCCAGGGTTCCTTCACCAGCATAAATCAGGTCTGCCGCTCAAAAGCTTCACCTGCTTCCCGGTGCTCCTAGGACAAACCACGATGGCTCTACCGTGGCCTAGGAGACCCTCTACGTGGGATTGGAGGCCGCTTCTGCAAGCCTACCTCGGACAATTACCTCCCCGGCTTGCTGCTCTCCAGGTCAAGGGAGGCCCCGTCTCGGGGTTTTTGCACTTGTTTTTCCCTCTGCCTGGAATGCTCGTCGCCCAGTTCTTTGCTTGCATGTCTCATTTTCATCCTTTCCACACGGTTACTTTGGATTTTATTTCCTTCATAACATCCATCATTATATTAATGTCTTATTGCTTTACATTATTATTATTTGTATATATCGTATAGCTTACCACACCAAAATTTAAGAGAGGAACTAAGAAGTGTTCTTCACTCAGCTCCTATACGAAAGCCCGCCACGCAGTTCATACTCAACAAGTGATTGTTGAATAAATGCGTGAAAGGTGGTGTCCTGCCACGAGGACCCACCTTTCACACTATCAAACTTCTAAATTACGAATTCAGACAAATGGTCAACCTGAAATTGAGGCAAACAGGGAGCCGTTAGGACATCTAGATTTTGTCCTAGAACTAGAGACCTAAAATTCTTTCCATTGGTACAATTATCATCAAAGTAATCCTTAAAGCAAGTACGTTGCATTGTGTAGGGAGCTGGGGTTCTGACTCTTGGTTGTAACTGTATCCCGATGATGCATCCTGGTCGCTATCAACCCAGGCACTGGGGTTCCTGGAAAGAGAGTAGCCAAGACCAAGAGGAACAGGCCAGTTGTGGGAGCGTCATCTTCCATATCTGCCATTTTGTTCTTTGTCTCATGAGCTGTAGCAGGTACTTTGCTGAAGGGGGCAGTGGGGCTGTTATTACTGTTAAATACCCTTAACGGAGGGGCTGGATATTCCCAGACATACACCAGAGCAGAGAGTTCAGCGACGAATCATGGACCAGCCCAACCAGCATTAACCCAAGAGCCGGACAGTTATTCTGTTTGTACTGAACTAGTGAATTTGGAGAAGCTGCTCAGTTGCTCTAGATTTTGAACTTTAAAGTTATACATTTTGAACAGATTTCTCTCTTATAAACATTGTCAAAAAGGAATTTTTAAGTAAACATGTTATTAAACGTTTTAGAGTTACAGATTTATTGTAAAGATAGTACATATATAGAGCCCCTATCCAGTTTCCCACATTATCTGTATATCTGCCACACTTAACAAACCGATATTGATATATTCCTCTCAAGTCTTTGTGTAAATTTCCTCAGTTTTCCCTCATGTCCTTTTTCTGTTCCAGGATCCCATCCAGGACACCACATTACATTTAGTCAGTGTGCCTCCTTAGAATTCTCTTGGCTGTAACTGGTTCTCAGACTTTCTTTGTTTCTGATGATTTTGACAGTTGGAGGAATACTAGTCAGGTGTTTTGCAGAGTGTCCCACCCTTGGGATTTGTCTGTTGTTTTTCTCATGACTAGACTGGGACAGTGGGTTTTGGAGAGGAAGACCTCGGGGGAAGTGCCATTCTCATCCCATCATATCAAGGGCACCCACTATCAACATGACTTAAACATGGCTGCCTGGCCTGAACTAGGTTTGCTAGGCTTCTCCACTGCAAAGTTACTCTTCTTTTGAAGAATGTCTCTACACACTGCCCCCACTTAAGGAGTGGGCATTATATTTCACCCCCTTTAAAGGGGAACAATGACATATATTATTCAGAATTTTTCTCCATAGATTTGTCTCTTCATGTATTCAATCATTTGCTTATATCAGTGTGACTCAAGGACATTTATTTTATACTTTGGATTAAAACCTAATACTACTTTCCTTAAAAAACTACAAATAGAACTACCATATGACCCAGCAATCCCACTACTGGGCATATACCTTGAGAAAACCATAATTCAAACAGAGTCATGTACCAAAATGTTCATTGCAGCTCTATTTACAATAGCCCGGAGATGGAAACAACCTAAGTGTCCATCATCGGATGAATGGATAAAGAAGATGTGGCACATATATACAATGGAATATTACTCAGCCATAGAAAGAAACGAAATTGAGCTATTTGTAGTGAGGTGGATGGGCCTAGAGTCTGTCATACAGAGTTAAGTAAGTCAGAAAGAGAAAAACAAATACCGTATGGTAACGCATATATATGGAATCTAAGAAGAAGAAAAAAAAAAGTCATGAAGAACCTAGGGGTAAGACAGGAATAAAGACACAGACCTACTAGAGAATGGACTTGAGGATACGGGGAGGGGGAAGGGTGAGCTGTGACAAAGTGAGAGAGAGGCATGGACACATATACACTACCAAACGTAAAATAGATAGCTAGTGGGAAGCAGCTGTGAGGGAGACACAAGAGGGAGGAGATATGGGAACATATGTATATGTATAACCGATTCACTTTGTTATAAAGCAGAAAGTAACACACCACTGTAAAGCAACTATACTCCAATAAAGATGTTTAAAAAAAAATATATATATATATATAATACTACTATATTTTACTACTTCATTTTGTTGCTCAAATTGTTTCAGCTTTGGCCACTGGGGATTCTTTCTATTAGCTCCTACGGGACTTTGACATCTCCCCATCATAGTGTTTTGTTTTGTTTTTAGCATCTCCTTACTTTCTGGAACAACAAGATGCTCCAGGCTCATCTTATGTATTTCCTGTCCCCAGTCCTAGAATCAGCCATGTCTCCAAGGAGCCCTGGTTCCTTTCATTGTAAAATGGTATTAGAAACCAAGATCTGGGTGCTTGGTATTTCAAACAAAAATTCTGATAAATAATTTATAATGTGCCCAAATAGCTGTATTTATAAAATAAAAAAATAACTCCACTCTGAACTATCATATAAATGTTATCAACTTATTTTTAGGTCAGCTATGGAAGCAAGGATAATTTCACCATATATCATACAGCAACTAACCTATGTCCGTTTTCAAAATACAAATCTAGGCTTGTGGAAAAAATTAGTGACAGAAGGGTAAATTTCTTTTTCTTGTCCATCTGTGTTAACCAAATATAGCAATTATTTTTCTACTTCTAAGATCTGGAGATCTGGGACATGTCCTTTTTTTTCTTTTTTTTTTTTCTTTCCCTACCTCAAATGAATAAGAAAAATGAACGAAAAGTCACTAACATGGATTTTCACTGATATAAATATTGTTTTACTGAATGGAGATACCCAACTCATTAAGAAGAGACAATCTTATTTTCTTGCTTTGGTCCCTTGTTATTTACAAAACAAGCTCTTCCTTTTCAAAATTAATCTTAAGAATGATAACTTATCTCCTACCATCATTCAACTTGCTTTAATTATTGGTAATTTAACAAATTTTAACCACACCAAGGAAATTTAATTTCACATATATATATATATATAATCATTTTTCGTAATTTAAATAGAGTTGAAGAACTTTGGGTAATTGAAACTTTATTTCAATTACACAGGAAAGTTCAACTCCATCAACACTTCCCCTTCTATCTCATTTCCCCCAATTGACTGGTTCTTCCAATAATGAAGAAAAACATTAAAAGTACTTTGACAACACATTGCTGGGGACTCGGTGGTCAGCAAGTCGCCTACCTAGGACATAGCCTGCCAGGATTATCTACTGGGTGTGGAAAGTATGAAGGGGAGGATAGGTGCTGGATTTTAGCCTATTTATGGGATATTATAAAAGATTTATATCCCCTAAATATGGTCATACATAAAACATTTTAGTTACTACTCACTTTTTTCCCCAATAGTCAAATAAAGAAGGCAGTTGGTTTTGCATAATCTTAATAATTAAATAGCTAAGCCAATTAGATTATACCTGCTATTGTGTTCATTCAGGATTTATTTAGAACAAGGACAATTATTTGGGGTCAAGATTCAAAAGGAGGCAAATGGTAAGAAAAGCTACTTCAAATTCTCCCATGAAAGGGGGAAAAGAGTATGAATATTTGAATCGAGGAAGACAAAGGGGAGATACTCATAGGCCTCTTCCTTGGTGCGCACTGGGCACTAAACTAGCTATACTTCTTGGATTGAGTTCTTTCTGTTTTAAATTGTGCATTGGTTTCAACATACCTTGTATATGCATATTCCATTGGCTGACTCAGATGTCACTGCTTCCTGGAGACCTTTAAGAAACCTAAGCGTGATAGGTGTTCTGGACATGTGCCCCATCATCCTTGATGTTGCCCCCGCCCTGTCATCCATTCTGCTTTTCAACTCTGATCCCCTTTCACTCTATTGACCACGGCATCCTCCATACTCACCCCAGCCCATGGTGGTAGACCCCAGTATTTAACTCGTTCACCTTGGTATTCAGGTGCCTACTAGAGCATTGACGAGATGGATGTTTGATTACATACATGAATGAAGGAAGGAAAGAAAAAGGGACCGAAGCTTATTCATCCCATCGTGATAAGCCAGGCAGCAGGAGTGCTGCGAGAGTAGATCCATTAATCCAGTAATTAAGACACATTTGGTGGACAGTGGATTTAAAACACATCTTTAGCAGTTCAAATAGGACCTTGAATAATAATATTAGTATTTTCTCCTTTGTATCCTTGCCCATTTCTTAGAAGATCTAGCAATTATACATTTGAAAATCATGCCCCATGATTTTGATTCTTGTAATTTAGACACAGCCTGGGCTGAAACAAACAATAAAAACAGGTATATGAAATGCCAAAAGCTCCCCTGCAACCCCTTAAGTACACAAGGAGTATATTTCACATTCCTACAGTGTGGTATGTTTCAAGTAGAGATCTTCCTGTACTTACAATGGGATTACGTCCCAATAAACCCATCATAAGTTGAAAATGTCTTAAGTTGAAAATATACTGAGACTTCCCTGGTGGCGCAGTGGTTGAGAATCTGCCTGCCAATGCTGGGGACACGGGTTCAAGCCCTGGTCTGGGAGGATCCCACATGCCACGGAGCAACTAGGCCCGTGAGCCACGGCCACTGGGCCTGCGCGTCCGGAGCCTGTGCTCCGCAACAAGAGAGGCCGCGATAGTGAGAGGCCCGCGCACCATGATGAAGAGTGGCCCCCGCTTGCCACAACTAGAGAAAGCCCTCGCACAGAAACGAAGACCCAACACAACAAAAAAATAATAAATTAATAAACTCCTACCCCCAACATCTTCTTTAAAAAAAAAAAGAAAAGAATCCACCTGACAATGCAAGGGACATGGGTTCAAGCCCTGGTCCGGGAAGATCCCACATGCCACTGAGCAACTAAGCCCGTGCGCCACAACTACTGAGCCTGCGTTCTACAGCCTGCAAGCCACAACTACTGAAGCCCGCGCACCTAGAGCCTGTGCTCTGCAAAAAGAGAAGCCACTGCAATGAGAAACCGTGCACCGCAATGAAGAGTAGCCCCCCTCGCCGCAACTAGAGAAAGCCTGCACGCAGCAATGAAGACCCAACGCAGCCAAAAATAAATAATTTAAAAAAGAAAATGCATTGAATACACCTAACCTACTGAATGTCACAGCTTAGCCTCACCTACATTAAACGTGCTCAGAACATTACATTAACCTGCAGTTTGGCAAAATCATCTAAAACAAAGCCTACTTTATAATATATTATTGAATATCACATGTAATTCATTGAACTTTGTACTGAAAGTGAAAAACAGAACGGTTGTCTGGGCACAGAATGGTTGAAAGTGTATCGGTCGTTTACCCTTGTGATCACTTGACTGCCGCCATCCAGCATCACGAGAGAGGATCCTACCGCATATCAGTAGCCCAGGAAAAGATCAAAATTCAAAATTCCAAGTAATGTTTCTACTCAATGTGTATCACTTTCACACCATTATAAAGTCAGAAAATTGTAAGTTGAACCATCACAATTGGGGGACTGTCTGTAGTTTTACATTAAGCACTGTGTACAAAAATCTAATTACAAATGTGCTACTGTTGGTGAATTAATGTAGACAGAGTTTCGTGTTGGCTGCATTAACTAATTTTCGTTTTTGTATCACCATAAGTAGGAAGGCCGTGGTGGAAGACAATTTTTCCTAGCCGCCACCTCTTATAAGCTGTGTGACCTTGGGGGAATCACTTAGCTTCTGTGGTCCTTTGTTTCCTAACCTTTAGAATGAAGCTACTAATGTCTACAACACACGGAGGTTGCGTGTGACCAAATATTGTAGGAGAAGCTGCTAACGTAGTGCTTGGAATATAAAATATGCTTACTGACTCTTAACCATCTCCTGTCCCCTTTTCTCTCAGTGTACTTTGAAGTAATAACACAATTTACCTCTGCAATTTTGTAATTCAGTCTTTTTATTAATTCAGACTGGCCTTTTCTTCAGTGGGCTTGAATTAGTGAGATTTACTGACTTGTTCGCGTTTTTACAAGGACCCAGGTGCTCAGCATTTTCTTCTAGCTTATTTGACACTCGTGAATTATAATGCATGTGTAGTGGCAGAATGTCTCAGGTAGAAGCTCTTCTCAGAAAATACTTGGCCATATTCCCAGGGTAAACTGTAGTCATGATGGCAATATAAAATTCTGACTTGACCATTGAACCATGAGTCGGGAAACTTGAAAGTGATTTCTAACTGTGCTGTGGACTCCCTTTCCTCATCAAAGCCCAGGGTTGCTGTACCTCGGTATTTTGGGAGAGGTTATCTTTCTTTGCCTCTTTTGGAGGAGACTGAGGTTTATAACGGAGTTTGAACTCACTTAAGAAAGACAAACGTAAACATATAAAGTTTTATTACCCTTGTTAAAGGGAGGAGTTGCTTAGTCAGTACCAGCTGACCTGTCTGGAGTTAGTAAGTTGATGAAGCTCTGATTAAGGTTTTATGAGGCAATCTGTAACACAGAACAGAGGTCACCAGGGTCCCTTCCTATTTCCCCGTTCCATATTTCTTACTGCAAATTAATTTAGTACTCTCATGAAACACTGCCCTTTTTTTAATCCATTGGCAAAAAACCCATGTGCCTCTACTCCATAAAGACATCCTTTTTTGAATAATTCTACCCACGAGAACCTAGAGTGGGACAGAATAATGAAAGCTATTTCAAAGGTATATTAACTACTAATGCTGTGGAATGTCCTAGAAGAATCAAATAATTGAATGGCCGAAGTGTCTAAAGAACCAATGACAGGGCAGAAATAAAGAAACTGGCCCCTTCCTCATTGGAGAAATGAAGATTTATTTCTAATTTGACAGTTTCTCATCTGAACTGCCTATCACCCAAAGGGTAGTCGATGGTGCCATAGGCTGGAATGCCTTTTTTTAACTTGATGTGATAATATCTCCGACTCTTATGTATATATTTTTTGAAAAGGTACATCTATAGTGATGAAATTCTAGAATATTCTTCTCTTGGAGGCACTGCAGTAATATCATCTCGGAGAGATCAGGCAGAATTGGCCCCTTAAGATGAGGAATGAGAAGCCTGCTCAGGACACACAAATTTCTGACCTTCGTAACGCTGAGCGCTGCAATTACCCCTCTTGCTGAAACAGGAAGTGGCGAGGCCCTCCAAAAGGCAGCAGTGATTTTCAAAGGGAAAAAAAAGTGGGCGTCTGACTGGAGGACGTTGAAAGACACATGTTAAGGAGGGAGGCTCAGAAGACTGTATTTATTGAGCACTTATTATACTACCAGGAACTGTGCTAGGTACATGGGATTCAGCAGAAAACAAGTTGAGATATGATTTTTTAGCTCACATTTCATATGTTGTAGTCCAGTGGGACAGACCGCCAGGAGTTAGAAGTCTGTGATGAGATGCTGAGGGGACGTTTTTCTTTCATTCCGGAAATCTGGCTAGCATCCCAGGTTGAGAAAGGAGAGGCAAATACCCCTCCCATTAAAAATAGCTCCAGGGGCAGCCAATAGTTGCAGTCGGACTTCTGTGCACCCCCGGGAGGCTGCAGACCCTGCCTCACCAACTCATTCCCTGCATGTAAGGGCAGAACTGGGGAGGGAAGAAGGGGCGGGGGTCCTTGGCCTGCGGTGAATGTACTGCTCAGGTGAGAGGCTTTTCCTTCCCTCCCAGAGGAGGAACGCCAGGGGTAGTTCCTTCCTCCAAAGGCAGGTGGACGCCAGTGTGACTTGTGTGTGAAGGGGAGACAAGCACCCCGCTTTCTGGTTCCAAATATCTAGTTAGGGTATAGATTTGCTGATTGATTATTTATTGGTTGATTTATTTATTCATTTACTTAAACTAAAAATTTATTGAAGAACTAATATGTACCTGCCAGGTATTGTTACAAGCCCTAAAAATACTGAGATGAGCCAAGTGAAGTCTCTGACCTCATGCATGAAGGTTACTTCTTGTATGTTTTTATGTTTACGTGTTAGGGTGTGGTGTGTGGTTTATGGAGATTGAAAAGAAGCACTTAGATACTATCTCAGGTGGTGACAACTGTTGTAAAGAAAACCAAAGCAAGGATGAGAGAATGAGGCGATTGGCATCTAATGCGGGTGGTTGGGGAAGACTTCCTGATGAGATGGTGTTGGTACAGAGTCTAAGGAAGTAAGTCTAAGAGCCATGCAGGTGCTAGGAGAGCATCGGGGCAGATGGAGGAAACAGAAATCACACAGTCCTGAGGCAGGGCCATGCTGGGCGTGTCCAAAGAGCTGACGGGTCGATGCAAGGCCGGTGTGGCTGGAGCGAAGTGCTGGGCGAGCAGGTTGTAGAACTGGTGAGTTGAATCACTCTGCCCCGTAAGCCTCTGCAAAGAATCTGTCTTCTACTTGGAATGAGAAGGGAAGCAGCCATGTAAGGCTTCTGAGCACAGGAGTGATGTGATCTAACTCCCATTATCACGGGATCACCCACTTATTTTGTGAAGATAGTCTGTAGGGGCCAACAGTCCCAGCTGGAAGCTAGTTAGAAGGCAAGAGTCTAGGGGAGAGATAACAGCTCGGCCATGATGCTGACCAGCTTTGGGGTCTATCTTTTTTGTGGTAGCTTTGTCTGGTTTTGGTATCAGAGTGACAATGGCCTCCTAAGATGAGCTCGGGAGTGTTCCTTCCTCTGCAGTTTTCTGGAATAGTTTCAGAAGGACAGGTGTTAACTCCTCTCTAAATGTCTGACAGAATTCACCTTTGAAGCCACCTGGTACTGGATTTTTATCTGTTGGGAGTTTTTAATCAATTTCAATTTCAGTGCTTGTAATTGGTCTGTTCATATTTTATTTCTTCCTGATTCAGTCTTGGGAGAGTGTACCTTTCTAAGAATTTGTCCATTTCTTCTAGGTTGCCCATTTTATTGGCATAGAGTTGCTTGTAGTAGTCTCTTATGATCTTTTGCATTTCTGCAGTGTCAGTTGTAACTTCTCCCTTTTCATTTCTAATTTTATTGATTTGAGCCCTCTCCCTTTTTCCTGATGAGTCTGGCTAAGGGGGTTTATCAATTTTATCTTTTCAAAGAACCAGCTTGTGGTTTCATTTATTCTTTTCTGGGATGTTCTTCGTCTTGATTTCATTTATTTCTGTTTTGATCTTTATGATTTCTTTTCCTTCCATTAACTTTGCATTTTGTTTGTTCTTCTTTCTCTAGTTGCTTTAGGTGTAAGGTTAGTTTGTTTGAGATTTTTCTTGTTTCCTGAGGTAGGCTTGTATCACTATAAACTTCCCTCTTAGAACTGCTTTTGCTGCATCCCACAGGGTTTGGATCATTGTGTTTTCATTTTCGGTTGTCTCTAGGTACTTTCTGATTTCCTTTTTGATTTCTTTAGTGATCCACTGGTTGTTTAGTAGCATACTGTTTAGCCTCCACGTGTTGTTGTTTTTAGCAGTTTTTTTCTTGTAGTTGGTTTCTAATCTCATAGCGTTGTGGTCAGAAAAGATACTTTACATGATTTCAATTTTCTTACGTTTGCCAAGGCTTGCTTTGTGGCCCAGCATGTGATCTATCCTGGAGAATGTTCCATGTGCACTTGAAAAGAACGTGCATTCTGCTTTTGGGTAGAATGGTCTATGAGTATCAGTTAAGTCCATCTGGTCTAATGTGTCATTTAAGGCCTGTGTTTCCTTATTGATTTTCCATCTGAATGATCCATTCATTGACATAAGTGGGGTGTTAAAGTCCCCTGCTATTACTGTGTTACTCTACGTTTCTCCTTTTATGTCTCTTAGCATTTGCCTTATATGTTGAGGTGCCCCTATGTTGGATGCATATACATTTATAATTGCTATATATTCTTCTTGGATTGATCCCTTGAGCATTATGTAGAGTCCTTCTTTGTCTCTTGTAACAGGCATTATTTTAAAGTTTTTTGTCTGACATGAGTATTGCTACTCTCGCTTTCTTTTGATTTCCATTTGCATGGAATAGCTTTTTCCATCCCCTCACTTTCAAGTCTGTATGTGCCCCTAGATCTGAAGTGAGTCTCTGGTAGGCAGCATATATGAGAGTCTTGTTTTTGTATCCACTCATCCAGTCTGTGTCTTTTGGTTGGAGCATTTAACCTGTTTATATTTAAGGTAATTATTGATATGTGTGTTCTTATTGCCATTTTGTTAATTGTTTTGGATTTGTCTTTACAGGTCTTTTTTCTTCCTTTCCTCTTTTGTTCTCTCGTGATTTAATGACTATCTTTAGTGTGGTGTTTGAATTCCTTTCTCTTTTTTGTGTTTATATCTATCATAGGTTTTTGGTTTGCAGTTTTGATACAGCAGGCTATATACATGCATTATTGCTTTAAGTTGCTGATCTCTTAATTTTGAATGTATGTCAAACATCCTGCGTTTGTACTCTCCTCCTCTGATGATTGCTGGTTTTGATATTGTATTTGTGTGTGGATGATTTCCTACCTTTACCATATGTTTGCCTTTACCAGTGAGCTTTCCCTCTTCGCAGTCTTCTTGTTTCTAGCTTTAGTTTCTTGGCCTTTTCTTTTCCGCCTAGAGAAGTTCCTTGAACATTTGTTGTAATGCTGGTTTGGTGGTGCTGAATTCTTTTAGCCTTTGCTCTGTCTGAAAGCTTTTGATTTCTCCGTCAAATCTCGAGGAGAGCCTTACTGGGTAGAGTGTTCTTGGTTGTAGGTTTTTTCTCCTTTCATCACTTTAAATATATCATGCCACTTCCTCCTGGCCTGCAGAGTTTCTGCTGAAAAATCAGCTGGTAACATTATGGGCATTCCCTTGTATGTTTTGTTGCTTTTCATCTTGTTGCTTTTAATAGTTTCTCTTTATATTTAATTTTCATCAATTTGATTACTATGTGTCTCTGCATGTTCCTCCTTGGGTTAATCCTGTATGGGACTCTCTGTGCTTCTTGGACTTGGGTGACTATTTCCTTTCTCATGTTAGGGAAGTTTTCAGCTACTATCTCTTCAGATATGTTCTTGGGCCCTTTCTCTCTCTATTCTCCTCCTTGGACCCCTATAATATTAGTGAATGTTTGTGCATTTGATGTTGTCCCAGAGGTCTCTTAAACTGTCCTCATTTCCTTTCACTCTTGTTTCTTTATCCTGTGGCAGTGATTTCCACCATTCTGTCTTCCAACTACTTATCTATTCTGCCTCATTTATTCTGCTATTGATTCCTTCTAGTGTATATTTCATTTCAGTTATTGTATTCTTCAACTGTTTTGTTCTTAATATTTTCTAACTCTTTATTAAAAACTTCTTGTAACTTCTCACTCCATGCATCCATTATTTTCTGAGTTCTTGGATCATCTTTACGATCATTACTCTGAACTCTTTCTCAGGTAGACTGCCTATCTCCACTTCACTTAGTTGTTCTTCTGGGGTTTTATCTTGTTCCTTCATCTGGAACATATTCCTCTGCTGTCTCACTTTGTCTAAATTTCGATTTGTATTTTTATATATGTGGAAGATTAGTTATATTTCTCAACCTTGGAGAAATGGCCCTTTATAGAGGATGTCACATGTCCCAGAAGTACACTCCCCTTTCACCAACCAAGGGCTAGGGACCAGCTGGTCCCAGGGTAGGTTTTGATCTGTGTTTGCAGATTCGGTTCTGCAGGCTCTGCCAGATCATGGTTCTCTTGCTTCTGGTGTCTGCCCCCTAGTGGGGGAGGCTCTTCTAGAGGCTTATGCAGGCTTCCTGGTGGGAGGGGCCGGTGCTTGCCCACTGATGGGTAGAGCTGTGCCTTGGCCCTCTGGTGGGCAGGGCTGTGTCAGGAGGCCTGTCTAGAGGAAGTGGTGGACTCAGGATGTCTTTAGGCAGTCTGTCTGCTGATGGGTGGGGCTTTGTTCCCACCCTCTTGGTTGTTTGGCCTGAGATGTCCCAGAACTGGAGCCTACAGGCTGTTGGGTGGGACTAGGTCTTGGTGCCAAAAGTGAGCACCCAGGAGAGCTCACGCCGACGAACACTCTCTGATGCCTCTGCCACCAGTGTCCTTGTCCCTAGAGTGAGCCAGAGCCACCCCCCACCTCCCCAGGAGACCAAGACCAGCAAGCAGGTCTGGCCCAGGAGCCTATGAATTCACTGCTTTTGCCCTGGGTCCCAGTGCACATGAGACCTTGTGTGCGCCCTCCAAGAGTGGAGTCTCTGTTTTGTCTAGTTCTGTGGAGTGCCTATAGTCAAGCCCCACTGGGCCCTTTTTTAAAAAAAATTATTTATTTTGGCTGCGTTGGGTCTTCATTGCTGGGCACAGGCTTTCTCTAGTTGGGGTGAGCGAGGGCTACTCTTCATTGTGGTGCACGGGCTTCTCATTGTGGTGGCTTCTCTTGTTGCAGAGCATGGGCTCTAGGCACGCGGGCTCAGTAATTATGGCTCACGGGCTCAGTAGTTGTGTCACGTGGGCTCAGTAGTTGTGGCACACGGGCTTAGTTGCTCTGCGGCATGTGGGATCTTCCCGGACCAGGGCTTGAACCCGTGTCCCCTGCACTGGCAGGTGGATTCTTAACCACTGCACCACCAGAGAAGCCCCCCCACTGGCCTTTAAAACCAAATGCTCTGGGGGCCCCTCCTCCTAACACCAGACCCCAAGGCTGGGGAGCCTGATGTGGGGCTCAGAACTCTGACTCCTCTGGGAGAACTTCTGTGATACAATTATTCTCTAGTTTGTGGGTTGCCTATCCAGGGGGTTATGAGATTTGATTATATCGCAAGTGCACCCCTCCTACCATCTCATGGATTCTTCTTTATATCTTTGGGTGTATTGATAGAATATTTTTTTGGGTAGGTTCCAGTCTTTCTTGTCGATGGTGGCTCAGCAGTTAGTTGTGATTTTGGTGTGCTTGTGAGGGGAGGTGAGCTCAAGGTCCTTCTATTCTGCCATCTTGTCCAGGAACTCTGTAATTCTTTTAAGTTGTCTCTTTTAGAGAAATGGTATGCATCCACATTTTCAGCCTCTCTTTCCAGAAGCTCCATAACTTCAGACACGTTCTTTAATCTGGAGATCTGCTTGCCTGGCCCTTCCTGGAGCCCCTCTCTGTGACCCCCAAACCCCTTTCTCCTGCAGACACTTTAAACTGGGGCCTACCTGAACAGAGGACAAGAGAAATGAAGGGCTGGTGGGAGGAGAGCAGGCTGCATGCCCTGTATTTGGTGGTGCCGCAGGGCTACGTGTGTCCCTGACGTGAACACAGCAAAGCTTAGTTGAGACCGAACGCCACCAACCTCTGCTCCCAAGAAGGTCACCTGGTGGGTCAGGAAGCCTCAGAAGCCAGTGGCTGGAGATAAACACTGTCCACTACTGACAGCTAAGCTTAGAGAAGACATGGGACCCGAGTTGAGCCATTCTGGGGCTGTGTAGCTGGGAGGCTGTCTCTGACCACTTAAGACATCCAAATACATATTCCATGAGAGAGCTGGCATTTCAAGTCAGGCCACACAAAAGACACGGGCAGCCACCTAGGGTGAGCCAGAGAGGCAGAGATTACCAGCAAGGAGCGTGTCAAGCTGTGACTGCTACATAAAGACGCACTCTCCTCTCTGTCTGCATCTCAGGAAGAGTTGGAGCCCACAGGAGAAAGGAGGGAATTCTGGAATCAGATCCAAGATGGGAAGTGCCAAGGAGAACTGGTCTCAGTGTCAGTGCCCATAATGTATGCACAGGTTTGGGACCTGCCTAGGACACCATCCTTAGACTGGAGAGGGAGATGAAGCAGAGCCAGGTGGGGAAACAGTAAATAGGCGGAATATTATTACACACCCGGACAGAGTTTCTGCTCTAATCTGTGTGTAAACATGATGAAGGAACTCCCAGGTACTCTGGGGGTGTAGCTGAAGAAATCCTTCCCACTCTGGGCAGTTTGGAAAACTTTCCCAAGAAATTGGCACTTAGGACCAGAAGCACAGTGGACATTGTTCAAGGAAAGGGGAATACAGCACATTTCAGAAACAGCCAAGTTCGAGGAACTGGGGGAAGGAAGACCTGAGGGCAAGTCACCGTCTGCTATAAAGACCACGTGACCAACAAAGGAACTAAAAATAATCTTACTTTAAAATGTCATCTTCATCTTAGGGCTTAACAGTGGGCTGGTAAATATGTCTGACCTCTTGAAACAAGAAGTTCAAGTTTCCTTGTTTACGATTTGCACCAATTCAGAGAGTACCTTCCTTATAACTCCAAACACCCTGAACACAACCCTATTTAAAAAAACACCTGTTGCATATGTATATAATGTTGTTTCTAAGTTAAAATTAACCATTTAGTTCTCTATATTTGCATTAATCTCAGAATGATTTGGAGTAATTCACTAGATTCATTTTGATCCAATTGGATTTTGTTCCAGGGGTCTGGGTTATGTTTTAGATTTAACACAGGTTTTACCTCTATCGATGATAACAGTGGTTAAAGTTGTCTGTGGTAATTGTGAGCTTAAGATGGGAGTTTATACCAGTGCATTCAATAAGAAAGAGTGTGTAGGTGAAAAGGGAGAAGACGGGTCTGAAGAAAGGTCTGCCCATCCCCAGAAAATTAAGGGAAGATTTTTTTAAAAGATTAAATACAGGAGGATTCACATGAATATGTTTTGATAATATTTCAGACGTAACACTGTGGATTGGGCAGTAGTTTAAGGCTGTCTTGTGCCTACTGTTGAGGGACTAGCTGGAGAAGAGAGAAAGGACCTGGGGAGGGAGGGAGACCCCAGTGGAATTTTTATGCTGGAGAATGAGTGTTGGGGGTTGCTCTCTCTCTTCTGGGGGCCTATTAACTAGAAAACCAGACAGTCTTTAAGGGACCAAAGGAAGGTTGGAAACAAATGCTGGTATTGAAAACATGAGGGAGAATGGGGGCCTTCTGTCCACCTGTCTTTCCCCAGAGGGTGACCGATCACCCATTATGCCCATGAGAAAATATCTGTGCACGAGTGAGTGAACTTTTTGTATTACAGCTTGTGACACACATTTTTCCAAAATCAGAGTCCTGTGTCCACAGTATAGTTGGGAGGTGGAGGGGTGAGGGGCACTGTTACAAAATAAGCCAGAGGCATGAAATTCTTCAATCCCGAGCAGGGCTCCTCGCCTTGAAACACTCTTTTCTGACCCGGTGTTCTCGACGAAACCTTAAGGGCCACATTTATTCTGTCCCTTTAGAACCCAGGACAGGTTTTGAGTAGCCAGATTCCTGCCTCTTCTCCCTGGGGCCCTACTCTTATCTCTGTGAGTTCTCCAGGAACCAAGGGAACTTTACAAGGAGAGGGGACCTTGGTCAGAAGTCTTCTCCCCTAAAATCCTGGGCTGAAGTCTTTTCTTCACGTGTTTGTGAAATGCCATTGGTAGTTTCAGTTAGTAAAGTAGTTACGGAGAGAACTTTGGAAATATATCCAAGTCTTTAGCAAATACTTATAACACCTGAAAATAATTTAATGGAAACAACCAAAGATGCAGAGACTTATATACAGTGTTTTCAAAAGGAAAACAAACTGTATGCTATAAATTAAATGATAGCACAAGAGACCTAAAAATTGTAGCAATCAGGAAACTATATAGCTATTCATAGTCATTCTTGTGGGGGGAAAAGGCTACTAGTATATAAAATGGAAGTTTCCTCTTCACTTAGGTGGCTTCATAAAGCACTGAAGTATTTTAATAGTATTAATTTCTAATCCCTTTACTTTTGCTAATATGTAGATTTAAATATACTCAAATAGGGAATTTTATTCCAAAATTTATATCTTCAACCAAGATCCCACTTCTTCCCTCCAGCAACACATATCATTTCCTATTTAATATTTCCATTTGTATATTCCATCCACACCTAAAACTCAATGTGTTAAAAACTGATCACCATAATGCTTTATTTCAACATATGGTTCAATCATTCACCTTCAAGCCAGGAATTTCAATGTCTTTATTTGTTTATTTATAATATATTTATTCAAGTATGGTTTATTACAAGATATTGAATATAGTTTCCTGCGCTATACAATAGGACCTTGTTTATCCATCCTATATATAATAGTTCACATCTGCTAGTCCCAAATCCCTCCCTCCCCTGCCACCCCCTGCCTGCAGCCACAAGTCTGTTCTCTATGTATGTGAGTTTGTTTCTGTTTCATAGATAAATAATTTGTGTCATATTTTAGATTCCACATGTAAGTGATATCATATATGTCTTTCTCTTTCTGACTTACTTCACTTAGTATGATAATCTCTAGGTCCATCCATGTTGCTGCAAATGGCATTATTTCATTCTTTTTTATGGCTGAGTAATATTACGTTTATATATATATATATATATACATATGTTTGTGTGTGTGTGTATGCCACATCTTCCTTATCCATTTATCTGTCAGTGGACACTTAAGTTGCTTCCACATCTTGGCTATTGTAAACAGTGCCGCTATGAACATAGGGGTGCATGTATCTTTTTGAATTATAGTTTTCTCTGGATATATGCCCAGGAGTGGGATTGTTGAATTATATGGCAACTCTATTTTAGTTTTTTGAGGAACCTCCATACTATTTTCCATAGTGGTTGTGCCAATTTACGTTCCCACTAACAGTGTAGGAGGGTTCCCTTTTCTCCACACCCTCTATAGCATTTGTTATTTGTAGCCTTTTTATTGATGGCCATTCTGACCAGTGTGAGCTGGTACCTCATGGTAGTTTTGACTTGCATTTCTCTAATAATCAGCAATGTTGAACATCTTCTCATGTGCCTATTGGTCATTTGCACGTCGTCTTTGGAGACATGCCTATTTAGATCTGCCTATCTTTTGATTGGGTTGTTTGTTTTTTTGTTACTGAGTTGTATGAACTGTTTGTATATGTTGGATATTACACCCTTGTCAGTCACAAATATTTTCTCGCATTCTGTAGGTTGTATTTTCATTTTGTTTATGGTTTCCTTTGCTGTGAAAAAGCTTATTAGTTTGATTAGGTCCCATTTGTTTATTTTTGATTTTACTTCTATTGCCTTGGTAGACTGACCTTAGAAAACATTGGTAAGATTTATGTCAGAATGTTTTAGCTATGTTCTCGTCTAGGAGTTTTATGGTGTCTTGTCTTATGTTTAAGTCTTTAAGCCATTTTTGAGTTTATTTTTGTGTATGGTGTGAGGGGGTGTTCTAACTTTATTGATTTACATGTGCCTGTCCAGCTTTCCCAACACCGCTTGAAGAGACTGTCTTTTCCCCGTTGTATATTTTTGCCTCCTTTGTCCAAGATTAATTGACCATAGGTGTCCAGTATCATTCTTGATTTGTTGCTGTTTCTTACTTCCCACACTCAAGTATTGTACATTCTACTTTTGGCTGGAGTTTGCCACGGTCATAATCTTGGCCAACAACCAATTCTCAGTGTTACTGCTGGAAAAGTCTAAACCTTAGTCCCCACGTCCAATCTGTCCTCCTGAAATTAGATCTTAATTCTAAGTAACATTTTCAATGCATTTCATGCAAATGGACTTTCCATTTCTTTTAGAACAAATGGATGAATCCATAACATTGTGTATAAAACTCAGCCACTGCATCCCCTGCTTGCTTCTGCGGCCTCTCTCTACTTCTATGATACATTTTTCTTTCTTACCCCGAGGAGGTAATGCTCTTCTTTCTGTAGTATTTTCTCCCCATCACATCTCCCCATCTAATTCTGCTCATCACCTGACTAACTCCCACTCACCCTCAGAGCCAGCAGTGGACAGTCATGGTGAAACTGCGGGGGGGGGGGCGGTCCACATATTTATTTCATGGTTTAAGTTAATGGCACCTTTTGGAGTTGAGAACTAAACAGCAGTAGTGCAGTATCGACAACTCTGCTTCACCCTTCAGGTTTCTGCCTCGGCGGCAGTGGCTGGGGAAGCTTTCTGTCCACCCCTCTCCCCTCTCTTGCATGTACATTTACACACACCTGCGAGGTCTTCCATTTCACTTCTCCACAGCGGCCTGGGCTTCTCCTCTACAGCCCTTAACATTTGCAATTATTTGTTTAATGCCTTTCTTCCCCGTTATACTGAAAGCCCCATAAAGTCAGAATCCCAGCTGTCTTGTCTGCTGTGTTCCCAGAGCCTTCGAAGGTACCTGGAACTTGTGGGTGCTCAGTAAATAAATGGCTAAAGTTCACTCCCTACATGTAAACTCATGATTTAAAATGTAATCTCACGGGGTCTTTAACGTGCTCCCTTCTGAAAGACATGCTGCTTAGGACAGGAAGAGCATAGATAGGGCCAGTCACACCAGCAGAAACAGGCTCTGGGACACGTATGCATACATCTCTAGACATGTGTCACAGCACCAGGCTGAGCCAACAACTGAGGGAGACAGAAGTTTCCCCTGGCTCCTGTGTCTTTTTGGAAGTGCCTCCTGCACTTACCCTTTCTTTCCCTTCTCAGATGATCACGGTAAATCTCTATTTTCCCCTTTCTTTTCTCTATAATTCAGACCACTTCTCTTCTATGGGTCAGTTCAATTAAAGTCACTCTGGTTCTGATTACTTTCTAATCTGCAAGGCAGTACATAACCACATGACATTTAAACATTTAATTGAAGGAAAAATTGATGGTTATTTTGAATGTAATAAAAATTGATGCTAATCGTCATTCACTACGGATAAAAAGGCATGATACACTCTAAAAGTCACTGGAATGGTATCAGAGTAAGACCTGAACAATTAGGGTTGACATTAAAAAAAAAAAAAAAGGAAACGACTTCTAATTTGTGAAACACAGAACTGGCGTGGTGACTATAGGCCTTATGAGGAATCAGAACTTTTTAGACCAGTAACAGATTCACATACATGCAGGCACACACACAAACTCACTTCTCCAAAGCATATAACACGTGCACAGGCAAGATCTTTGTTGTTGAATCAACAGCCACTAAAGGTCAGTTTTGCTTTTATGGTTATGTCTGTTTTGAGGATTAAATTTTTCACAGAATTTGACAGAGAAGATGTATTGTTTTCCAGGTTGTGCATTAAGTGTCCCCTTACAACTCATGACCAGTTGCTTGAATTCACCAATTCTATGCTTGGTAGCAATGGAAAAATAAGGCTTTTTATGTTCTGTCAGCAAGATCTACCTTAGGATCAGTTTGGCTTGTTAAAGCGGATATGAGTTACCTGTAAAATAGTCTTAAGAGAAATAGTGAGAATTCAGCTTTGCCACTTTATGTAGTACAGACTGGTCGCCTCTATTCACTGACAGCTACTAAGGAGAGATCGCTTCCTAAGATCATTACTGGAAATAAGTTCCCTTGTAAAAATTAATCTATTGGTGCCACAGAACGCAAAATTTCACATATTCATTCATCTTATTTATTACCCTATACGTAGGGCTTTTAAGCCTCTAGCTGCCTTGATTTCAGAATGCATGTTTTTATGATCACTGCGAAAGAAATAATAGCTTAATATGCCTTTTCTCTGACACTTAAAATGCTACTTTTAAAAGTATTTATTTTTGGCTGCGTTGTGTCATCTTTGCTGTGCGCGGGCTTTCTCTAGTTGCGGCGAGCGGGGGCTCCTCTTCGTTATGGTGCGCGGGCTTCCCATTGCGGTGGCTTCTCTTGTTGCAGAGCACGGGCTCTAGGTGCACGGGCTTTAGCAGTTGTGGCTCGTGGGCTCAGTAGTTGTGGCTCGTGGGCTCTAGAGTGCAGGCTCAGTAGTTGTGGTGCACAGGCTTGGTTGCTCCGTGGCATGTGGGACCTTCTCGGACCAGGGCTCGAACCTGTGTCCCCGGCATTGGCAGGCGGATTCTTAACCACTGCGCCACCAGGGAAGTACCAAAATGCTACTTTTTAAAAGGTACTTTTTCATTTGAAGAATAAATAAAAATGTAATTGTACATAGTTATTATTCTAGTTTACTAAGACTGTAGTATTAAGAGAAGGACAAGCCTTTATGGTATTAACATATTTGTGTGTGTGTGTGTGTCCTATTTATAATTATTATTCTTAGTTTCAAGTCAAATTTGGAGTAACTTTGGTCTTAAGGCCGTGTAGGAACGTTGTATTTTGGAGAAAGAGAACTTCTGTGCATGGACAACCTCATCAAAGGGTTCAGTCCAACCCTACTTAATTCAGAAAATATTTTTCCAGCACCTACTATGTCCATGGCACTGTGCCCACTGAACTCTGTCCCAAGTACTGGGCTCACAAGTGTTTGCCCTTGGCCACAGGGGTGGTTAAATGGGCCAGGGAATGACTCAGTGTAAATGCAATGCTTGTGGCCTCATGTTATCTGGTCAGTAAGCAGTATCTTCATTTCCAAGTGAAGTATTATCACAGCACCTGTTTACCTGGTGTCATTAGAAATAATTTATATTATTTTGAGACTAATCACAATTATCCCACCACCAAATATGATTATATGTATCTTGGGCTGTCATTTGTAAGTTCTCCTGTTTCTCGAAAGGATTTATGCCTTTAATATTTACTTTCCCACTTCCATTTTCTCTCAGTTTTCAGTTTGAAGTGAATCCTTCTTACTGAAGAGAAGGGCAGCAAAAATTGAAGTGAGTGGTTGTTCCTTCTTTGTTGTCTGTTCACATTGCGTTTTCATCTTCGGGGAGCAGTTCTGCCATTCCCTTCTCTTTTCTAAAAAATTCTAGATCTAAACATAGGCAGATCCTTTTTCCTTTTCCTTACTGGTTCTCATTAGTTTCTACTCACGCCTTCAGATACTTCACAAGAGGTGCTATTGGTGACGTATAAGGTGGGTAGAGGCAGCTCTGGACTGGTAGTCAAAACATCTGGGTTCTAATTCCCACTTCGCCTCTCCCAGCTGTAGGGCGCTGGGTAAGACATTTTAGCCTGAGACTGTCTTCTCACCTGTACAATGGGTTCAGTAATCTCTACCGTGCCTTCCCTATAGGTGGGAGAATGTAAGTAAAAGCTCCTCAAACATATCAAATAATTATAGATATAAAATATTTCTTACGTATTTATACTACTTATATATAGTCAAATGTATACATATATTTATATCATCTATATGTGCACGCATACATATATATGTGTGTGTGTGTATCTGTATGTGCATGTGTGTTTGGCTACAAGCCCTTGGTTATATCATAAAATACAAGACCTTTCAAAGTCACATCTTTGTGAAGGAGCAGTCCCTGATCACATGAACGTTTGTTACACACACACACACACACACACACACACACACACACACTGGGGTGAAGCATTGTGTAGTGGTGAAAGCACAGGGGCTGTGAAGTTAGACTTCCTCAGGTCAAAAACCATTCCTCCAAACACTGCTGGGTATCTTTGAGAAAGTTACTTAACCTCCCTGAGCCCCACCTTCCTTATTTGTAAAATGGGCTTTAATAATTCAATCTACCTCATAGCATTGTTATGAGGATTCAGTGATTTAATGCACTTAAGCACTTCAAACAGTGCCCGATGCTTGAAAGAATTCAGTAAGTATGAGCTATTATTAATGTTGCTACATAGTGAAAAGTCAGGTATTTAGACCTTCCTGTGCTTTGCGAGCCGCATTTATATAAGAAGGTCATGGCTCTCATCTCTAAGTCTTTTGAATTTTGTTTGTTTAAAGTCTAGTACTCTGCTAGAGGTTACCTTTTTTAGTTATCAAGGTAGAACTTATTTATTTCTAGTGAAGACAAGAATGATTTCTTTAGGCTTAAGAAGAATGATTTTATACCAATACTTAGACCGAAAGTCATTAAATGGCTTTAATTTTAATTACCATATTAGGCAAGACATACACCAAAAATGTTCAACATAAAAGTGCAGATATTAAATATCTATTTCGTGAAAACAGTAGATATGAAATCACAGGTTGTTTTCATTTGACAGAATAATTCCATTTTCAATTTTTTCCTAAAAAAAGTTAATTGGGAATGTGTATAAGGATTTATAGACCGGGTCTTCAGTTTAAGCCTGTGTACAAAAGTAATTTTTCAGTACATTGTAGTACAGTTACACAATAGAATATTGTTCAGACATTAAAATCATATTTTTGAACATAACTCAGAATTATTTATGATATAAGGCTACATAAAAAGTAACCTACAAACTGCTTTATAGATTAAAATACCAAGTGTATGTACATTAACACAAAATATAATTTTCTTGGGAGAATTATGAATGTTTTTAATATTTCCTTCTGAATATGTATAAACATATATATATATTCATGTTTTCCAAATTTTCAATGTTATAGTTTTAAATTTTTTTTTTAAATTGCTAGAAAATATTTCAACTTTTTAGCCCATTACATCTTGAGACAGATAAAACAAAATGCTTAACTGGGAATCCATTTTCAGGACATATATTAAGTTAACATGAAAAATGCATTCCAATATACATTAGGTAGGTACAGACAAATACTGTTGATTCCCCTTACATGAGGTACCTAGAACAGTGAAACTCAGAGAGTCAGAAAGTACATTGATCGGTAGCTGCCGGCAGGTGGGGAGGGGGAATGGGGCGTTGGTGTTTAAGGGGGACAGAGTTCCAGTTCAGGAAGGTGAAGGATTCGGAGATGGATGATGGTGAGAGCTGCACGACAATGTGAATGTACTTAGTGCCACTGAACCGTACAGTTAAATGTGGTTAAAATAATATATTTCGTATTATGTGACTTTTACCACAGTGGAAAAAAAAACATTAAAAAAAAAAGTTGGTCACATACTTGTAAAAATCACACAATACAAACATTCATGGAGACAGGGAAACATTTTGTAGATTGGAACTTTAAGCAGTTGTGGACCTAGAGAGCCAAGCTTTCTCTGCAGACACGAGAGTAGAGTACTGGTTGCAGAAGAGGGTCAGAGAAGTGAGTTTCAGCAAGGGTGGTGTCAGGAACCCCTGGCTAAGTCACTGAGCAAAGGAGGACTAGGGTGGAGGGTCTCGGGACCAAGAAGGAGGCAATACTTGGCCAGGGGCTTAATTTCAGTGCTTATTTCAGAACCAAACTATAGTTATGTTGATATGTGTTTACTACTACTGGAAAGAGAGACAGATGAACGTATTAACTCTGAATCTGACAGAGACAGAACTGCAGGAGAGAAAGTGTGAAAGAGAGTTTCTAAAGAAGACAGGAGGAAAATTAACTACAGTTCCACAGCTTTCCCCACGATACTTGTACAGTTCCTCTCAACCAGTCCTTTGTCATTTATCATTGGGACTTTACAACTAAGCACCACACCATAACAACAAACACAAAGAAACTCAGAACAGTTTTAGGATGAAGCCCTCGCGCAAAGAGCGGAAGCAGCTGTGTGCTCCGCGTGCTGGTACCCAGACAGATGGATAAGATACGCCTCTTAATAAAGGCGATGGGACAAAACACGGCTGAGCTTTACTTCTGAATCACACTGTGAAACATCCTAATCTCTTCGGGCTACTGGTTGAGCACGTCTGGTGAAGTGGAATTTACACCTGAAGAAAAAAAAGCATGCTGCTTTACCTGTCGAATAAAAATTTGACAGGGTAAAAAAATATAGAGCTGGTAGATCTTACATTGTGTGCCCTATGGGGCCTTTATGACTGATGCACCAGTTTTCTGTTAGAAATCACTTAAAAAAGAAACCTTTCTTTTCCCCCTTGCTTTTAGGTTGTTTTGAAATTATAAAGTAAAAAGGATTAGATCGCACAGGGTTCATTTTCTCAGAAGGTTGAAAGAAAGATTTCCTACAACCAAGGAAACAGACCAATCCTGTACATTCAAGACTATACGCCAGCGGTCAGTAACGTGACTCTACGCCGGGACCTCTGTTTCCTTGGGCTTATTAGACTAATGCTGCCGTTGAGGAGGACTGTCTGGGAAGGAGGCATTCAGAGGTCCTAGAAAACAGGCCGCTCTTAAGTGTCTTGGACTTGACGTTATTTGGGTAAGACCTATTGTGCTGTCCTCTCCTCCACTAGGAAAAAAAACAAAAAAAAAAAAACCCAGGAGTAGGGCTGGGGCAGTACACATTTAATTACCCACTGGGAGGAATGAGGAGTGGCCCTGCGCACAGACCAGTTCTGCCCGAGGGCACTAACCCAGATGCTCCCATCAGTATGTGGTAAAAAAAAAAAAAAAAGACCTGCTAGGCCCCAGCCTTTGCTGCTGCATTTGAGACAAGGAGATCCGTATTCAGTAAGCTGGCCAAATGCAATTTGGTTCCAAAATGTCTGTAGAGTTGGGAACATTCAAGTCTTGGAAAGACCAAAACACAGGGAAGGAGGTAAATAGGCAAAGGGATATTACAAAGAATCAAACTGTCAGAATTTCCTGACATAAGAGAACATGAGTGAGTGCTTGGGAAGAATGAGACACAACAGAAGTCGGCCAAGTAAACTTGGCTAGCAGCTCTCCAACCCCGGCAGAAGTCAGGGGCGGGCGTGCATGTGTACGTTTTGAAAGCTTTGTTCTTCGCCCTCTGTTTTTCTGCATTCTTAACTGGCAGTCAAACATGTCAAACTTTTGAATTAAAAACTGTTTAAAGATCTGCATGTAAACCAAGCAACTTCTTCCAGTCATCTGATGTTGGAGAAACACGCATTCAGCCCCAAAGGGGAGTTCTACGCCCCAGGAATCCGTAAAGCTTGGCAAGTCAAAATGAGAACTTCTGAGCCCTCAAGGCTTGCCAGAGCTTCAGGGCTCGGGGTCCGAAGAGAAGGGCTGGCTGAAAGGAACAGTGCAAAATCCTGATGCACAGCCCTGTCTCCCCTCCGCCCCTTCACCCCCAACTACTCCATATACCCCCTGCCTGGTAAACCAACCTCCAAGCACTGAAAACAAAACAGAACGAATTAATGGCCCCTGTTCTGTTTCATTATTTATGCCCTTCTCATGTACCAGACTAACCAAAGGATGCTCTTTGATGATTACATCTCCAAAGAATACTACTGTGACCGTGGTTTGCGCCGGGGGCCACAGATAATTCATCAGTCAAACTGAGCGATGTGGACAAGAAAACTGAGCGATACGGACAAGAATAACTGCTGGATTTTGTAAAAGTAAATTTAATGCATAAAACCTGCTAGGAACTGATTAATCAAATAGCCTCTTTTTACCCCTCGTTAAATCAGGGCATATACTGCAGCTGACTGCAGACCTACAGCCTCGTCCCAAAGAAGGGGAAAGCAATCGTGAGTTAATTTTTGCTCCTTTTAAATCTTTCCTCTCCATTCTAACAGCCTGTGTATTTGTTAAAGAGGTTTGCCTGGTATGGAAGTTTTTCCTAATAAACCCAATATGAAGTGAGTCACCGATTTACTTGATATGTTTTCTGCTTGTCTTGTGATAAACTGGTCACTCACTGGCCCATCCAGATTCATACTGGCAAAGTTAGGAGTAAAAAAATTCCATACTCTTGAAACCAGTAACACCTTAGAAATGCCTGTAAGTACTGTGCCCCTACATTTTCACAGGTGCATCTTGACAAAGGAAATTTTGCGTGGTTTTAAGGTTTGTGTTGTGGGTGACAAGGGACCTAGCGACCTTCGTCTTCTACAGCAGCAAACCATGTGGAATTCTGGGAGTATAAAATGGGGAGGAAAAAGAAAACTGAACAGCCCTTTGTTTCTTAAAAAAGAGGGGAACCAACAAAGACCTGTTTCCTTTCCCCTTTAGTCAAATGAAAGCTCTTCAGAGATGATTGAGCTCTTCTTGTATGCTACCGTTTGAATCCTGTAGGATGCTATCCCACGTGGCTTTGCTCTAAGTACACCAAAGAACTGATGATACTTTTGAAGGTTAAAACTACTTTGTGGTGCCCAGGGGACGTCTGTGAAGATACCCGATCTGTGGGAGAAGAACACCATACTCTCCGCTCAGTTAGACACATTTGGATGCCAATTTATCCATTTATCATAGACAGGGCAGGGCCAGGACATTTGGGAACGCGTAAACCAAGTTCCAGAATTAACTGAAGAGGAAGAATAGGCAGAGAATGTACAATCCCATCTCCTGAGGATGCAGGCTTGTTTCTTGCTAGGAGAGCACTGACAACCAAATCAAAGATGGTTCTGACTTCTGGTCCTTTTTCTCTTCCTGTGCCTCCCTCCCTCTGTGCCTGGAAAATAGTTCTGAAAGCTGCCCCGGCACTGTCGTCTGAGACCGCCGCAAACTGGACAGAAGAACGCTCCAAAGGTACCAGTTTTCTAACATCAGCTCTTGGTGTTCCAAGAAGATTGAGTCTCATCTCTGTCACTAATGCAAGGTAAACTGAAACCGTTCTTCTAATAATTACCACTGTTAAACGAAAGATGTTTAGCGAAAAGGTTGGAGGCTCTTTCTGGGAGATTAGCTCAACTAATCAGGGCACAGCAGAATAATTATCCTCAGGTTCCTCTAATCACGTCAGAACATTTCGAAAGCTTGAGAGCAGACAGTAAAAGCAACCTCGCTCTTGGGCTACGCGCGTAAGCACAGGGCAGCTTCAGGCTTTCAGGAGTACTGTTTGTTAGGGTTTCTGGAAGACCCTCTCAGCCGTGTAAACTCAGGTCCATTATGACACACTGATACCTTAAGTAAGACGATCTGTTCATTCCCCTTGGAAATAGCACCCAGCCAAGCAATATACTCTACCCACATTCACTCCTTACGTTACCTTCAGCACATGTGGGATCGAATGGACCATTTCATACTTGGGTGGTGATGGCTGACATGTGGAAGAAGCAGAGGAACTCAGCAAGTGAAGCTGTCAAATGTTGAGGAAGGGACAGCGCAGCTTCTAATTGAGCCGGAGATTAGTTTCGCCACAGGGACAGGCTGAGTCCAAGTGGTTCCAGTGTTTAAGGATGCTGCGGTATACAGTAAAATCTTTTGCCATTGAGTTAACCATTACATAGGCCAAGCACCTATATCCTGCAGCAGAGGAAGTAACACAAGGCAAAACAGGAAGCTTCTGCACCAAATCTACCTTTCATTACACGGCTCATCAAAACAGCTTCACGTTTTACCCTGCCCTGTGCAAGTAAATTATTTCATTTAACCTAACTGCAAGCAATTTTTATACACCAGACAGCACTTACACAGCTTATGTATTTCACAAGAACGGCAAGAAGCTAACGGCATTCTTAAGAGTTATTTTTTCTCGGAACAGCTCATTACAAAAGGTAAGAGAAGCACATCTGGAATGGAGAAGCTCTTGTCCTCCTCCACCCAGGGAGCAGGGATGCAATCCGCACTGAGTCTCACAGGACAAGTTCAAGTGCTGCACGAGATGTCCCAGTGACGGAATGCCAGGGCCTCAGACATAAGGACCTGAATCCTGCTTTGGCCCCTGGCTGCTCAAATTGAGCGTTTTGATTTAATCTGAAGCATTCAGAGAAAAAGCCCTGGTGGCATTGGCTTCGCATTTCACGGCGCTATTTTCCTGACCGGCTGGGTGTTCTGGAGAGACAGAGCACCTGGAGAGACAGACGCACGGCACAGAAACACATGTGGCATGCCCTCTGGGATTTTCCCTTTCTTCCACGTTAATGAAGATTAACGTGTAAGAAAGGGCAGACATCAGTGGAACAGATAATTAACGATGATTGATGATTTACTTTTAATGTAAGCCCCACCATTAATTCAGGTAAAGCACACAGATGCTTGCAACTTCTGGGGTCGTGAAATTGTTTAGTGCTCAACACGGACCGACAGAAGTCTCCACCTGCATTTGGAGTGGCCGATATTATCCATAAAATAAGTTTCACTGGGTGGATATTGAAAGAGAAAGCTCCATCTGTTAAAGAAAAAGACTATTCTTTCTTTTCCTGGATTTCTTTCTTTTCCTGGATTTTTTTGTTTTTTAATCTCTCTGCCACTCTTTGCTAAAAGTTTTTGCTGCTTTCTTAGACAAAGACACTTAAGCAGTTATCCCTTGTTTTCTTAGAAAAATATGGCTTTGTTTTGTGTTTATACATAGTTGTTTCTGTTACAAAATAATCTTTCTCATACCTCTTTCTCGTTAGATGAGTGAGTGTGTGTATCCACACACATAAGCAGGTACCCTTTGACGGTTGCCAAGGTGAAAATGTGACAGTATCGTGTGGGTAGAAGTATTCCAAAATTCAGGCCATACATGCAGCAGCAGGAAGCACATTAGTACTTTCTCCCTTTTACCAGCACAGCCTGACACAACGTCTCTGGACGCTGGCCGGTGCTGGATTGTGCAGAGGTGGTGGGCTGGTACCACAGCCAAGGATAAGGCTGTTTCCAAGTGGCACATTCATGGCACTTACTTATGGTTCCTCAGAGTTTATCTCCCTAAGGATGGCAGAGCTCGAAGAGAGTAAGGGATTGGGGGTTTTACCAGCATATTGTAGAAAAGCTGAAAGCTTCACTTGCTGACCCAGACTTAGAAAGAACTTCCGTAACCAGGTGGCCTCCTGGGCCCGAGTTCCTGGTGGGCATTTATCACTACGTGTATTAGGGACGAAGACAGAAATTCTGACCTCAGCAATTCGAATGCTTCCACGTGCTGGATGCGGCGGGGGGGGGTGGCTCGCTGGGTTGGAGTCCTGCAAGGTTTGCTCTCCAAGGGCCTCTGCCCCTTGTGGTATTTCTATTTTTTACACCATGATGGCATAGAGGTATGGGCCCAGGAAATTCAATGGCTAACAAACACACACTCCTTCCCTTTGCAGAAAAAAAAAATACTCAAATTATTCAAAAAGCTATTAATATATTACCTATTAATATTAATGACTATCTTCATTTCCATAAGTACAAAAACAATTGAGCACTGAAGAAAAATGAGGTGACACAATCACCTATAGGCATAAAATCATGAAAAAATCACCATCACTATCTCTGAACGGCTTATCTAACCTAATACAATAATTACGTCTCTCTAAAACCTTTAAATAATAATTATAGCAGTTTTATTTTTACGTTTGTACATGCGTTTTGTTTTGGAGCACGCAGTAAGGGGAAATAAGACGTTTTTCTTTTGATAGAGGCAACGAGATGAACAAAAGGGACTGAAGGAGACTAATTTTGGTGTAAAACTGATGGGTACCAATTATAAGGAAAGCTACAACAGTGCCTTGATAAGTTGCATTTTCAGAGGAGAAAGAGTAAATATGCATTTAAAACCCCATTGATAATTAAGGTACAGGACGCAGCCTGCACCCCCCAAACACAGATTTTAAAACCCAGAGCACCACACGCGCTCTGCCTCACTCAGTTTTCCTTTGACTTTGAGCTTTCACTGTTGTGTTCCCTTCCCGTATCCTGCTGGTACAATAAATTTCCCAGTAAGGACGTGGTTTACCACCGGATGTGCCTGCCCAGCTGCAGAGTTCCAGGCTAAAGAGCACTGCAAATCTCCTTTGTCAACGCTAGCAAATATCTGCTTTTCCTCCATGTTAAACATATCTTTTTTTTTCTTTTGCTCACCAGTCTTGAGGTTTAATGCAAAACAAACTCTCTTACTGATTCTCCCCACCACGCCCGCATTGTGTCTTCGAGAATTACTCGATGTGTTTAAGCAGATCGCCGTGGATGCTGTGCGATGGGCAGTTAGAAGCCCGGCACTTTGTTACTCAGCTGGCGCCCTGGATGGGAGGGAGTGAGGCGCACTGTGGAGCGGGCACCACGGAGCTCTGTAATTCATGGACGTACGGGGATACATTTATCAGTGTGGATTATACGTGGCTAGGAAGGGATTTTCATAAACACTTCAACATTATAAAACCCGAGTCCTGTCTAAACCTAGGAAATGGCATTCAGCAAAGAATATATAACGTTCTGTCAAGTTCTAAGTCTATAACAACTTTATTTTTAAAATTAGGGGCGTCCAAAAACCCCACATACTGACCGTTTCCATATTCGTTAGTAAGGGATACCTGGTCTAAATTTTTTTACCACAAAAGCTAACGACCCTATTAACTAATTTGTTTACTCACCAGTGTGGAACAACTTTTTCCACAGGTACCTCTTTGATGATCAACATTAAGCTTCCTAGAGGCTTGAGAAATTAAATGTTAAAGGAGGTCAATGGTACAACAGTTGCCTAAAAGACAAGGATTGCCACTCCCATGTTGCTTTAAATTGACTGTTTTTGTTTTTTCCTTGATGAGCAGGTGAACACAAATACAACAAGATTACTACTCAACACATGTTAGACTCTCCTCCTGATTCACCTGGATGTGCTGGATAGCTTCGAATGAGAGCACCTGAGCATGCTGGAAAGGGCTTAATTATAACCGGCAAAAGAGTCAACACCTGTTTCTTAGGTAAAATCTGAAATCTACACCAAAGTAATACTCAAACTGGACAAAAAAATCAAAATGAAAAGGCATATTTGATAAAAGTAGAGGATTCTATTATCACTTGCAGAGCCCCATGAGGTAGAAAATTGAGTACCCAGGATACTGTATGCAAACCATGCAGAGTCTTCCCTATGGTTCAGACAGCAGCACTATTATGAAATAGTTGTGAAGTGGAAAAAAGCATTCTGGTTATTGGAAAACAAATGAACAAGCCGATTTTAAGACAACTGGAACATGCTAGGGGAATAAACCCTGCAATAGACGTGCGTGCAAAGAGCCTTTTTTGGTAATATCCTGGGTCCTGTAGCACTTCCGTAACAATGGGTAACCGAAGCATTTTGCAGAAATGCGGCCTTGCTCTAAGGGGCCGATGCTAACGTTTATGCTCTCTTTTTGTGCCTAACACAGTCTCTGTGTGCCTCCACCCTCTACAGATATGTGTGGATGGGTACCTGTTCTCCGTACTCCGGGGGCATCTCCTTCCCTGATAGGAGTTTTATTTGACTTTAGAAAAGATTAATGATTCAGAAATACAGTTAGTGTATATATGCTTTCAGGTGCTGAAAACCAAGTAAGATAATACAAATTCCTCATAAAATATGAGGGTCATGAGTTGAAATGGCCTAATCATCTGGTTCGAGAACCATCTTCCCCCCTATCTTTTACTGACCCAAAGGCTTTTTTTTTTTTTTTTCCCAATTCTCTCCAGTTTCCTCGTTTCCATCCAGTTACATTTGTTAAGAATATAATTGTAGCTCTCTGGCTGCGGAATACGTTAGAGTGTACAAAGCAGAGGGTGTGCCCCGGGTTTTAAGGAGGCTTCAAATGACTGCATGGGCGATCAGTACCAAACAGGCAGTAGCTGAGAGCAGGACCTCTGGAGTCAGGCTGTGGGGATTTGAATCCCTACACTGTCACTTATTAAGTGGGTCTGGGTCTTAGTTTCCTTATTGGTAAAACAGAGATAACAGTAATATCTACTTTAAGGTGTTAAATGAAATAATCCATACAAAGTGGTCCGTAGTAACAGCCTCACAAATATTAGTAAGCATTATTATTTAGGGGACCAGGACCAAGCAGTTACCTGTTCAGCCTACACCCTTGTCTCTGGGTGAGATGGGATTCCAGGTCTGCAACGATCTGAAGTAGCACATGCTACTATTGGAGCCTTAGGGGAAAAACCCGTAATACTGATCCTGTGCTTCTTTAAAATCTTTGAAGTTTATTATGCATTTTTGGTATTAATTTTGATTTAAAAACTTTGCTTTAGTATGCAGTTTGATTACTGACTTTTTGGGGGTACCCCTTAAATTTTGGACCTGAAATGAATGCCTCACTCACTTCGCCCTAGTCCTTAAAAGCATATGTGGAGGCTCCCAGCATACGTTTTTAAGAGCGCTTCACGAGTATGGAGAAACCTGGAAAGGCTGCACACACTCAGAGACAGCTGGGGACATGGCATAGCCAGTTTAGGGAGGGTTGGTTATACCTAGCACCCAGGAGCAAGTAAGTTTTCTCTAGGCTACAAGCAGAGAGCCCAAGGTTCATGCTGCCTGGTGCCCAGCCTGCCCTGTTTGGCCTAATTAATTGCCCCGAAGATGCTCTAGCATTGATCAAATTTCAGATCTCCTTAAGATCTTCCAGCTCAAGACTGGCATTGGTCGTGGACAGTGGGAGCCTCCGACAACACAGAGGAAGAGCCGGAAGGGTTAATTACGCAATGGTTCCCTTAATCTTAACTCTTTCTTTATACGGGTCAGGATAATTTCTCATCACGGTTTATGCAAACAGACAGTGAGAGGGAAATGGAGATGTGTCAAACCACGGATTCACGGCAAAGAAAGGGGTACTGGACAGCTTATAGAAGGAGCATCATGGCATTTGTATTTCAAGACTAACTGGAGACGCCTGTCTTCAACCCGAACCCCAATCTGGGAGTGCACTTAAAAGCCCCCTTTTTGGGCAGAGAAACTGAGTAGACATTTTTCCAGAGAGGACACACACAGGGCCAACAAGTACACAGAAAGGTGCCCAACATCACTCATCATCAGAGAAATGCAAATCAAAACCCCCAAGGAGATATCATCTCACACCTGTTAGAACGGCTGTTATCAAAAAGACAAGACATGGCAAGTGCTGGCGAGGGTGCGGAGACCAGGGAGCCCTCGTGCACTGCTGGCAGGAATGTAAACTGGTGCACCCGCTAGAGAAAACCGAATGGAGGTTCCTCAAAATATTAAAAATAGAACGACCCTACTATGATCCAGTGTTTCCGCTTCTGGGTGTTTATCTGAAGGAAATGAAATCACTCAAAGACCTGCACCCCCCCCTCGTTTGCTGCAGCTCTGTTGACAACAGCAAGGCATGGAAACCCTCAGTTGTTTGTAAGTAGCTCCACAATGGAACATTACTCAGCCAGAAACAGAAGGAAATCCTGCCACCTGCGACAACATGGATGGGCCTTGAATGCGATACTCTAAGCGAAAGAAATCAGAGAAAGACAAACACAGTATGGTCTCACTCACATGTGGAATCTAAAGAAACTTAACACACACACACAGGTTGGTGGCCACCAGAGGCAAAGGGATAACAAGGTGGGCAAACTGGGTAAAGATGGTTAAAAGGTAATACAAACCTTCAGTTATAAAGCAAGGGTCAAGGCGATGTAATGTACAGCTTGGTGACTAAAGTTAATAATACTGTATCGAAGATCTTAAAAGTTCTCACCACAAGGACATAAAACTTTTTAATTAGGTGATGGATGTTAACTAACCTTACGTGGTAGTCATTTTTCAATATAACCACATACCGAATGGTCATATTGTACACCTAAAACCAATACACTGTATATGTCAATATGTCAATTATATCTCAAGAAAACTGGGGCAATAGTCCCTTTTCACCATTTCAGTAGGGACTTTACTTTGATAATGGGACAGAACACACAGGCGGAAGTTGGCTGAAGACAGGTCATTCCTAGCTTATTAGTGGCAGATATCTCCAAAGCTTATTGGAGAAGAGCCCCAGAAATATACCTGCAAGGAAATTCCTGCTTCAGGCGTGGGCACTGATCAAATAAAAAAGACAGTGGTGTGCACTTATAGCTATAAACTTCAACGCAAGAAAGGACAATTCCAGTCCAGCCCAACCAGTTGGCATGGCTAGGGCAAAAAGAAAACGACGGTGGAATGTGGGCCACGCAAGTAGAAAAATACAGGCCAGGAGAGGACTGGGGCAATTCCCTAATCGCTGTCAGATAACTACCACATGACCCAACAATCCCACTCCTGGGCATATATCTGCAGAAAACTCTGATTTGAAAAGACACATGTACCCCAATGTTCATAGCAGCACTATTTACAATAGCCAGGACATGGAAGCAACCTAAATGTCCATTGACAGAGGAATGGATAAAGAAGATGTGGTATAAACACACACACACACACACACACACACACACACAATGCAGTATTACTCAGCCATGAAAATCGCAGCAACAGGGATGGACCTAGAGATTACCATACTACGTGAAGTCAGAGAAAGATGAATACCGTATATCACTTATATGTGGAACCTAAAAAAATTGATACAAATGAACTTATTTACAAAACAGAAACAGACTCACAGACTTCAAAAACAAACTTATGGTTACCAAAGGGGAAAGCAGGGGAGAGATAAATTAGGAGTTTGGGATTAACATATACACTCTACTTACATGTGTATAAAACAGATAAACAGCAAGGACCTACTGTACAGCACAGGCAACTCAATATTCTGTAATAACCTATATGGGAAAAGAATCTGAAAAAGAATGGATACACGTATATGTATAACTGAATCAGTCTGCTGTACACCTGAAACACAACATTCTAAATCAACCATACTCTAATATAAAATTAAAAATTCTCATGCACTGGTATTCTGTGAGCTCCACTGCATATTATATATAGTTGCTTGTATACAGTCATGTTTATGAAAGTGTTGGGCAATTAAGTCTTGGTTTTAACGAAAAACTGACTACCACGTATTAATGGTGCATGTCCTTGCGGAGTTCACTTAACTTCTTGGCCTCAGTTATCTGATCTGTAAAATGGGAGTAACCAAGACCTATCTCAGGTCTGTTCCAAGCAGTGCCTTAGTATGTAGGAAATGCCTAGTGTGTTGCCTAGAACTTCCATTCAGCATCCAATCCTCTTCCCCCTAGTGTCTACCAGGCATCAGGCTTTGCACTAGTAAACATCAGAATGTGTAGTTAATTACCTTAATTCACACTCTGAAGTGTGTTTTAGCCTTTCTAAGCCGACGGTCTTGTTGCTTTCTTAGATTCTGTTAACAGTGACGGGACTGAGCCATCAATGGCAGTCATGCCCGACAACCCAGAGGAGACAGATCTGGCCAGAAGCCTACACCTCACCCCAGCACACCTACACATGCCACCTCAGCAAGGCTCGTTGCTGTCTAGAAGCGTTACACTTTGTGCAACTTCAAAAGCATTGTCTTTTCACAAATTTCTGCAAAGCCAAGTAATCTAATGCAAAACTACTCCATGGACAGAAAATTTCTTACATTTTTTTGAAATTCAGGGGAACAATATAACTGTTTGCAACTAAATGTGTTTCATGTCTTGCTATAAGAAAATTTATAGCAAAAGTACAGATTAGACGGAGCTGAAGAAAGAAGTTAAATGCTTTGACTATATGACCTTCCCTCCAACCTGGAACTTTTAATATGATGCTAATAAGGTAGGCACAGAGTAAGTCAGTGAACCAGAGCTTTAAATTTTTTTTTTTTTAAACTGCTACAGTTTCAAAAATGGAATTACAAATCCTATATCCTCCCAGGAACATATACCACTGCTGCAGAAAGGGTCTGAGTTGAAACAGAGTCAAATCCTCATTGTCAAGACCCTTATCTGGGTCAACTTTTTAAAGTAGTAAGAGTGTTTACCGTTTTCCAAAACCTGATTTCCTATTTCATGTTGCAAGTGAAGGGCATAGTATTTACTATGGGTTGACAGGATTACCGCTGGTGTACTTGTGGAGTTTCTTCATTCCACTTTGTTTTTAAATATTTACATAAATCTCCTAGCTGATGCTAAAAATTAGTTTCTAGTGAATTGTTTTAAAACATCGTTTTTGCAGAATTCTCTAAAAGGAAAGGGGGAAAAAAAACCAGCTTGTTTAATGTTGTGCTCTGAACTACCCTACCCTCTTATCAAGAACTGTCCTGCCTCATATGGCCAGTTCGCAGGTTATTGTACTTTTATGTTTAAAGAAGATGAACTTTAAGTGGGAACAATTACAGAGACAAGAAAAGTAAGCAACGAGATAATACGCAGGGAGAATGTTCTACTAAAACCTTGTCTGTTTTATAATTATGTGAAGTTTTACTTTGTATGTAAGCGCTTTTTTTTTTTTTTTTTGGTATTTCACTTTGTAGATAGTGTGGAAGCCAAGCTTTCAGGTTATTGTTGTATTTTTTTATTAGGCCAGAAGTTTGCCATGAAAAGCTCTCCTATGCTTACTAGATTTATGAGATTTACCTACTGAAAACTTCTTGGAACTATTTCTTTCGTTTTATTGACATTTTATTGTCACGACCAATCCAAAGGAATTACATTTACTTTTATTTGAGTTTTCTCGGTTGTGTTAGTAAAGAAACTGACAGACTCTGAGGGCTCTGGCTCATCTTTTTTTTCTGTTTAAGATTTAGTTATAGTTACTCTGCTTCTCGCTGGTAAAGGTAGAATACACACTTTCTACAGAAAGTCTGGAGAACAGTAATATTTTTTTTTGTTTTTGCGGTACGCGGGCCTCTCACTGTTGTGGCCTCTCCCGCCGGAGCACAGGCTCCGGACGCGCAGGCCCAGCGGCCGTGGCTCACGGGCCCAGCCGCTCCGCGGCATGTGGGATCTTCCCGGACCGGGGCACGAACCCGTGTCCCCTGCATCGGCAGGCGGACTCTCAACCACTGCGCCACCAGGGAAGCCCAACAGTAATATTTTTAAAGCCTATAGTATATGCTTATATTTTTCTTGCATGTAATATACTGCTCAGTTAAAAAAAAATGACATGTGGTTGAGAACTTGGCCATAGGATCCCTGCAAACCAAGCACAGTTCAGCAGGCTGAAGACAACTCAGCAACGATTGGCTAAATAACTCAAAATGGTATAAATAATGGCACGGAGATGTTTTAGAGGAATGTCGACTGTCCACAACTTTTTGTAAACCCTGCAAAAGTCCTCCTAAAACAGGTAAATTGCAGGAAAAATGTAAGGGGACATTTTTTTTTTATCTTTGCAATAGAGAATTAATGTATTCAAATCCCCTGGCCTACCTGTTTCCTTCCATTACTGCCAGTTCCAAATACAATTATAGTCTCAAAAAAAAAGCACAGTCACTTAATTAGTATCATTCTACAGCTGCTCCTTTAATAAATCAACATGATATATATGTGTCTCATCCACATTCTGGGCTATTTCTAATCTAAATGAGTCTGGACTTGGGCACCTGATGCATTACATAGGAACTGGAGGGCAAATTAATACCATGATGGAGGAGTAAAGTGTACTTCACTGTTTATTATTTATGTCTGGTTGTTTCTTAGAAGAACAACACTTTTTTTTTTTTTTAAGAACACTTTTAAGTGCAGTAGATAAGCGGGTTCATAGACTCTGCAGGAGAAATACGTCCTGGTTTCAAATGTAGGTGGAAGGCTATGAGCCTGCCTAATACATGGGTCAGCCAAGAAGTCAAATTTAGCTGTCTATCCGCACTGAGCTCTTCCTATAAAGAAATGAAGTTTCGTGTTTCAAATGTAAGGGAGGAAACTATGGCTGAACCACCAGACAGTACGAAGGTCTGAGTTAGAATAATTCACAAATACACACGTTATGTTATAATGATACACCGATTCCACACCTTTCTTCACTCTTGCGTGCCATTTTCTTATTAAGAAAACGAAAAGGTGTCTGTTTCAACTGCTGACACCTACCAGCTACGGCAGACGTTTCCTCTTGGGGATACAGAGGCAAATTACAGTCCTGAGCTTAAGGGAACGTGCTAGATCCTTCTCCAAGAGAGACACTAGGCAAACAGATGGCAATAATACAGAATAAAGGCTGCAGTACAAGTAGTGGGAAGAGAGTGGCGCGGGCGGGCTGACGGCCTGAAGGAGGAAACTGTGTGTAGGGGAGTGAAACCTGCCACCCTGAAGTGTCTCTCTGGCATGTGGATTATTTCCAGCGGAAAACAATCAAGGCCCCAAGGACTCAGGACCTTTGACCCTTCCACTAACTGCCTGAAGAAGATAGAGAACCTGCTCCAGGAAGGGAGCTGTCCCATAGATCACTACAGTATGAGCGAGGTGTGCAGACACGGAGGAGCCCAGCAGAGGCTGTGAAAATTCTTCGCTGGGTCCCGCTGCCTCTGCCTGGCCCAGCAAACATTTGTTTACCAAACACACATTTGCTTTTCCATCTTCCTGTCAACTGCCTTCCTCGCCTTTGAAGTCCCAAACCCCTACCCTGAACATCCTCTGTCTTCAGCTGAAGATGGTGTTTAAGGTGACCGTTTAGGCCATTTGGACGAGTTACTCAGTTTTCCCAGATCTCACCCACGTACACATGTTATCAACTAACTGTTGCTTGATTTTCGCCTGTTAATCTGTCTCCTGTCAGTCAATTTAATCCTTAGACCGGACAGAAGAACCTAGAAGGGTACAGGAAAATGTCTTCCTCCCCAGCAGAACCCACCAGGGGCCGCCACGTACAAAAAGGAGTTTTCACGGCTGGGACCTCAGGGGATAAGCTGTGAGCGGTAAGGCGGCCAGCAGGGCTTCACAGGACTGGGCTGTGCACGACGAGCTCTGTCCTGAAGCTGACGGACAGGCCACCGAAGGGCTCTGAACCCAGGTGTGCCACTTGGTACCCAAAGCAGGCTCTCGGAGGCAGCGGGTCACTCCGTCGCCAGGTCTGGGCAGTCACGGACTTTAGGCCAATTTTGTCTCTGCCACGCTCTGGTCTTTTTCCGCTCCCCTCCCCTGGCTGGACACCACTGCCTGGTGTTTGGACCAACAGGCTGCCCAAAGTCACGCACTTCGGAGCCCCCCGGCTGCCCCCTGCCCGCAGCAGTCCCTGAAAACGCCTTGGACTCATCCATTACCTCTCATCCCAGAATCAAAGAGAAAACAGCGCCTCTGTTGAGCAAACAATCTCCCGGGGCACGGCAGTCCTTCGGCACCAACTCGGCTTCCATCGTAAGAACAAGTACTATTTTGATCAGTGTAACTGCGAGATTTACACCGAAATAGCGGTTACTGTTTTTAAAGCATCACGACAGTTAAGCCACAATGCGAGGCCTTCCGGAATCCCCACATCCTGGACAAGAAAAGAAAGGTCCAGAGAACTGACCCAAAGGGGGCCAGAGGGAGCTGGTCTCTGAGGTCTTTGGGTCCCTCCCTGACCCTTACTGGCCCCGGGGAGGGCTGTGGTCAGGGCACACGGCCTGGGAGCCGCTCCGGACGCTGTCCCCCATTTCCGCCCTTTACCCTCTCATCAGCAATACTTTCTGGGGGGGGGGGGCGCTAAAAAGCTCTTTAGAAGCAGAAATGCTCTCTCCTCACTTCCAGAGTATTATATTGTATCTTATCCTGGGCGACTTTACTCAGACTCTTTTGAACTTTGAAGCTGTTTACACATTTATTTATTTATGGACTGGCTTCTTTACATGTTATTAATCTATTGATCGCTCATTTGAATACTCAGTGAGTATTTAACAAATAACATTTATCGAGTAATTGTAATTTACCTATCTTTAATAGGTTTTACTTGTTTGTTTAGTAAAAGTTGAAAGTGCTTTTATATTTTGAAGCCGCCGTTACAAAACACTTTCACTCCTCTGGAGAATCGGGGTGAACGAAGCCAAAAGTTACAGGAAGCTCTGGGGGTAGTAGGGGAATCTCTCAAAGGCTTTTTCCCTCCCTGCTGATGGACCTTGGATTATTTTTCCTACATGTTCAAAGGGTCAATGTCCTGTCTTTGGCTTTAAATGGCCTTAAATATCATCATACCAACTTTTTAAAAGGAGGGAAAAAGTAATTTAAAATATTTTCAGCTGTGAAAGTTAACTACCAATAAACACACAGGGTCTAACTCTGCGGCAATGCCTCCATGTCACTGTTTCCACTTCGTGTGGTAAGCACTGGGCACACTCCCACGTAGGACGCTGATGCCACCGTCGGACTCACACATGGAGGAGATGGTGCCGAGCTCCAAAGACTGAAATTGACTGTTGACACAGATAAAGCTTGAAAGGAGGAAAGTGAGCGTTTAATTAGGGGGTTTGCTCGCATCTGTTCTCTGGCATTTGGTTTTAGTTTTCTTTTACCATCTAACTCTGATGCTCTACTCCACCGAAGTAAAGTGTAGAGTTACCAAGGTCCCCAGCCTTCCCCGTACTCCTGATTTCAAGAGGAGGGCTTGGTCTGGGCACCCACCCGTGCTGCTGAGTGCACTACTTGATTGCATCTACTCTTCCCTAACTTACGTCAGCTTTCTCTAGAGATCACTCACCCTTAGCACCTCGGTTAATTCCTTCCCCCTTCTGCACCGTTTTGACCAAAACTGACATCATTTCAGTATGGGCCGAGAGCAGGGCAGCTGTCCAGTTCGGTTTCAGACCTTCTGATTTTTTTTTATTGTGACCTTGATAAGGCTCTCCTGCTGGCTGCCAGCCAACTGCAAGAAGGTCAGTTCTGTGGGTGACACCTATAAACGGCAGTGACCCTGTCCTAAAATGAAACACAGAAGACATAAAGCTTTCTCTACATGAGAAGAACACTTAGCAGGGGACAAGGACGGAGCCGAGTGGGAGGGCGGTGCAAAGCGTTGTTAGCATATCTAAGAGTTACCAAAAGTGTTCTTTTTAAGAAATAGGAAAGGTGCTTCAGCCCTAAAGGCTAAATTCCATAAATTTCAAACTCCATTGGAGAAAGCACTCATTTCTTCAAATTTTCCATCCCACAGAACAAGTCAGACCCCGCCTCAGGAACCGTCGCAGCTAATCCGAGCGTATTCCACTCGCTGAACAACTTCACTGCCCACTCTTGACCTCTATCAAATAGAGAAGGCTGTCGAAAGCTAGTATTTCTTTAGATCGCAAAGGTTACCATTCAGTTTACCCCCTCACACAAGAGGATGTGGAAGTGCTGTGTTCCACGCACGATTTCTTTTCTCCTCTGTTTTTGAGTTGACAGCTTAATTAATTATTTTACCTTTGAAGCAAATTTAACATTCTTCCACAACAGGAAATTCCTAACCAAAGAAGGGCAGGTGGCAGGGGGAGGTCAGAGTCCCTGTGCATGCCGTTCAATTTTGTTATCATTTCTCCCTTCCTAACTTCTTTTTTTAATCCTGGCCAAAAAAAGTGAAATAGTCCCAGTCATTGCTCTTGATGTCACAGTGCTTTTGGATTCACTGCAAAGAGTAGGCTAGCGGCAGTAAGGAGAGTGCAAAAAGAGTCTGACCTTCCTGGCATCAATGGGACAGACAACACGGAAACAGACCAAACCGCACGCAACATGGCAAAAGCGGGGCGAAATAAGGGATTCAGCCATACTTGGTATTTTTAGCTTTCTCGCACGCGACAATCGGCAGTTTCACAAAATAATTCACAATGTCCGCCTCCATCCCTGGGTGAACATATCAGCACTTTTCCAAAAGTGGACATACAGATTAAGCCTTCTGCCCAAACAATTAGTCAAATCATCAACAGCGAAGTAAACCACGAAAAAGTTAAAGAATTCATTCCTTTCCCCAGCATCCTCTCCAGTCAACCTTAAAATACTGCTTGTAAGGCATAATACCCACTTCAGTCACGTCAGCTGTTGACCATTAATTGCTTCAGAAAAAGACAATATTTTATCCATCCTCTTTGGAGTTCGAGTGTGAATGGAGAAGCAAAAGAGAGTGAAACTGAGTGAAACATGAAAAGCTTGATTTGTTAGGACCCCTGCTGTCTGAAAAGAGATCAAAGCTCAGAGGGAGGCTGTGAAACAGCCGAAAGCCCAGCACCGAAACACGGCCTGTGGCAGCTGCTCTGGGCACGGGCTCACAACCCAGGTGTGCCTCCGACTCCAGTCTGCCAGCTGAATCCTGGGAGCCAGCTACCTCTCTGTGCCTTCATTATTTCCGCGGCAGTCACGGAGGAGATGCCGACTCCATCCATCACAATGCACAAATTCGCAGCGCGCAGATTCAGCCCCGGCCTAATTAAAGCTTTTCCTTTCATTTGTGGAGATAATTAGACTTTCATCTCACCAGGAAGCTTCAGAAAGATCTATTTCTTTCTTCAATAAAAGCTACATCAAACAAAAGCAGATTTTAATCGCCTTTTCTTTGGGGCATGAGTCAATAATGAAAGATGTCAGGGGTAACAAAAACTTGTGTGCAGAAAAAAAGAGGCGAAAAAAACGCGTAAGCAATGTTCTTTAATTAACATCATGTTTGCAAACACCATTAATTTCTCTCATTAAAATGATTTTTATCTGCAACTGATTGTTGATAAAACAATCGATTTGCGCATCTCATCTGTTTCACGGCTATGCAAGAACCCCATCTGCTGTGCCGTAAAGCAGTAATCACGCAGCCTGTAAAGCAACACGTGTGAACAATAAAAGATGCATGCGTGTGTGTCAGGGATCTGTGAGGTTGACTGCAGGGCAAGGACCACCGTTCCCAGGACGTGTATAAAAAATGACTTGGTGTCAGGCTAAAGGACAAAACGTCACAAAGATCGGAAGTGCATAAATAAAAACAAATTAATACGTGCAGGCAGAAAAGACTCCATCTGTGTTTAGGAATCACTTTGTAAACAGATTCCGAAAAGGAAGGCAGGGACTTTAGATGCGTTTAGCAGTGTGCCATTGGCTGGTGCGATGTCACTGTAGATGACACACGTGCAGCTCCTTTACTCCTGAAGACTGTCTGAGTTTTGCAAAAGGAAAATTCTCGTCCCGACCACTTTTTGAGAAGTGTTGACTTCAGCTTTTTCTCTCCCCAAACTTTAGACGTGTGAAAAGAAATACTTCTGTGGGATGTAGATGAATCAGTGTGCGGAATCAGGGTTGGAGGAGTGGAGAGAGAGTGTACTCTGGAAGAGTGTGAGGCTGCACCAGAAGCCACCGGATCAGGAATGGGTACCAAAATGCCTTTGTACACAGAGATGAAGGATGTGCACAGATTCACCTAGAAGAACAGCCTTTCAGGAGGGAACTTCAAGGTGATCTGGTCCGAGCTCTCAGCCCCTCTACACCGATCCCATCACATAGTTCCTGTCGCTACTTCAGAAATTCCTGTAACAGTGACCAGGACTATGGAATGTGGGCACACACACTATTTGTAATTGTCCTAAGAATTAGAGACTTCATTCCTTTACTGGGTGAAAGACTGCCTCTCTCTACATTCTAATCTTTGGTGATAATTCTGTCTTTCTAAGAGCCTTTCCTCCTGACTGGTGCTTCCATCCCTGAAAGCCTATTTATTTATGTTGCCTTAACCCCTTGATTTCTCCATGCTAAACTCCTACTTCCCACAGGCATCCTTCAGATAATACTTCTTCCCCAGTTTTTTCGAGATCCCAGTCTATTCCTTTGATGTATCCCAGGGTGTCGATTTCCCAGCTGAGATGCAGAAATTGAGAAAGAAATGAGCATCATACTTCACATGAGGGCAGAGCAGTGCTTCCCCACGCAAGTCATCAAGTGAAGATGCCAATGATTTAAAATGGGCTTATCTAGGAAATAAGAATGGTGTTGTTGATAAATCACAACAGTGTTTTGCACCCAGAAGTCCCTAAATGTTTACGGCATGTTCAGAGCTCAGAGTTCTCAGGAGAAATATTACCCTCCATTGATCCTGCCAGTAATCTAAAACTCTTGCTGTTAGGTCATTATTTACATAACAAGTTTGCCTTTAAGACGCTGAAGTTTTGCTGATGATAAAATCTTGTCTTCCTGTTATCAACCCAAGTCATTAAAAAGTAAATACCCATCAAGAATTCTGTTCTCAATATTGGAAATAATTCTGTTCTCATCAAGAATTCTGTTCTCAATATTGGAAATAATTGTTTGACCTATTAAATAAGTGCTTGACAACCAATAAAAGAATGTGATTTTAGTATCTTACAAATCCAGACAGAGAAATGAGGTTCTTCTTTTGCTGGGTTTAGGACATAAGAGTGTCATTTTGGCTGATAATATCTGATTTTTTTTTTCAGCAAAATATAGAAATGTACTAAAATCAACTTGGGAAAGTTGGTAGAGTTTCCTAAGTAAATGCCTGTCTTTGCAAAATCCTTTGTCATTTTGGATTATTAAACTTAGGAAGTTCAAGCCTCTGGGTCCCTCAATTTTCTGACTAAAAGAAAAACAGACACCTTTCTCATATAACCTATCCCGTTAGAAGTCACAGAAGGCTCCCTAGAAATAAATGCAAAGGTCATTATTATTATGATTCATGACCAGATCATGATGATGTGGCATATCTCTGCAACATTTTCTTAAGTTTTTTCAAGGTTTAACAGTGAAAAATAAGAAACAGCTTTTTTGAAAGAAGAGGAAGAAAGAAAGAAAAGAGAGGAAGGAAGGAAGGAAAAATGGGTATCAACAGTTCGAATAAAAATTAAACTCAATCGTTGTGCACTGTAGGAGCTCCAAATGGTACTATTTATTTGCTGTTGGGTGCCAAAGTTAACGACTAAAAGAAAAGTTCTCTTCAATTATCTATTCAGGACGCACTGCCACACCTGCCGCCTGCCAATGCTACCAGCATTTTAACACGTTCTTCCTGTTCGAAGAGCAAACAATGCCGTTTCCAATGAGAGCTGTCCATCAGCGCACAGACGAGAAGTGCTGCAAAGCGGGGCCCGTGCTCCCCAGAGGCTGGGCCCCTCGCCGCACACCTGATAGCGAGCGGAGCAAATTGGTGTCTCGAGGTCATTCCAGAAAATCAGATTACGTGCGTGGCAACACAAGGCACCGCTGCTATGCCATCTGCCTGGCCCACACCTGGCACGTTTAACCCCAAACGCTTTCTCCAGAGTCAAATCAGTGTGTTATCTCGAGCCAGTGTTTCAGGTTCTGTCAGACAAAGATCAATTACTCGTCATCGCTCTCGGGCTGGCAAGGCTAAATAAACAAATGTATGGTGTTATTAGGGATTAACAGGATTTTGCAAACTATACAACCGTTTGTGACTTCTAGACTTGGGGGATTATCTTGATGTCTTAACTCTAGAAGATGGTGGTCCAAAATACACACAGCGCCATAAGGTGTCCCCCCGACTTAAGAGTGGGTTGAGCTCCTAACATGTTAAATGGGTTGTTTGGAATGTAGAGTGTATAAAAGGTGGCTTGGTTCCTAGTGTGGCCCCCCCCGAAGCCAATTTAGCCCATTGGATTGTAGCTGAACTACACAACTACTAGAATTATCCTGAATTCTGGGTCTTGAGAATGGGAGGGGGGTCACACAGTAGGAGTGGAGGAAGAGGTGGAAGATACAGAAGTGGAGGAGAGGAAAGGAGAAAGCTGAAGAGGGTGGGAGGAAATGCAGGAGAGGGGAGAAAGGGGGACAAGCCTGGGCCTGGCTGCATGGCAGGCCTCCTGCCATCCACAGCTGGGAGCCGACAGCGGCCAGTGAAGATCATCTGAAACTTGGGTGTTTCCAAGTCAAGGGGTCGCTTTTATCCAGAATGGCTGCCTGGGGACTTCCCTGGTCGTCCAGTGGTTAAGAATCCGTCTTGCAAGGCAGGGGGCACCGGTTTGATCCCTGGTCGGGGAACTAAGATCCCACATGCCACGGGGCAACTGAGCCCACGCGCCACAACTAGAGAGCCCACATGCCACAACTAGAGAACTCACGTGCCACAACTACAGAGCCCGTGCGCCAAAACTAGAGAGAAGCCCGCACCCCGCCACGAAAGATCCCACATGCCGCAGCTAAGACCCGACACAGCCAAAAAAAAAAAAAAAAAAATGGCTGCCTGAGTTTCATGGCACTTGGCAGTGAAGGCCACAAGGACAAATGGTGAAAACGCCTAGTTAACAAGTTCCGACTTTGCTTAAGTGCAGCTCAAGTGTGAATCAGGTAACCTAAAGCGTGACGGAGGCGCAGTGCCTGTCTTGTCACTAAAACCATGGCTTAAACCGCAGGAAAAGTGGGAAAGCTGCTGGCTCTCAGGGAAGAAGAGGATAAACAGTGTACTCCAGGGCTTGAGAACATTTTCAGCCAAGGAAGGGCTGGTTTCTAAGGAGCCCGACAGCTTCCTTCCAGGCAGGGGCTGTGAAGCAAATGCAGCTGCTACCCTCAGAAAGGAAGGGGCGGAAAGGATTCGCACGCTGAAATCTCAGCTGAGAACTCCTGGTAGGGGAGAAGCTTCTGTCCCCACCGGGACAGACATCATTTGAGTGGAGGAAGTTTTCTGGATGAAACAAGATAAGAGGGGAACCTCAACATCAGATGCCCTTTGTCCTCTGCTGGAGGAACCCCACTCTCCCTTTGGTCCAGAAGAATTTCTTGAAAAAGGAAAACACCTTGATAATCTGCCTCACATGAAATCAACTTTAAAGATAGTACCCGGTCCCTTTCATCTTGGCAGATAATTCTTTCTGAGGGTAATCTGAGTCACTTCCTTTTGCAGTCTACAGATAAAAATGGAGAAAACATAAAGAAATTTTATACCTATCAAATATATTTTACTATACAGACGATCGTGTTTTATCTTGGTGGTAGAGTTTCCAAAGTGCCCTCACATCTTAAAGAAGTAACTGAAGGTCAGAGAAGTCCAGACCCAAAGGTGGCCTCGATCTCATCCCCCAAATGTGATGTACGTTCGCTACTAATTATAGCCAATGCCAAGAAAACACTCTTCGTGCTACTTTGTGGTCAGTGGCACTAGTGCCCTGTTTCCTCACGACGTCCCCTCCATCGGGGCGGCACACCTGTGAGATGCTTCCCTGACTCCACCCTGGAGGAGTCTCTGAATGGGCTGAGCCTTCTCGGACGTGAATTCCAACCCATCCTCAAGCTCGAGCCAGACTTACAGCAATCAGTGAAACCCGGTCTCTGCCACCAAAGAGGTGAAAACCAAGCTGTGCTCATCCGGGCCGACGGTCCACAAACCGAGGATACAGCTGTGGAGAATTCTCACAACCTCTGGTCCGTTGTTCCCAGAGGCCTTTGGAAACCTAAACATCTATTCCCTTGAATGCCTAACCCTCCTGACTTTCTTCTTTTACTCCAGACCTCACCCATTAGGAAAGGAGCCCAGCTTGACTGTGGCCCATACAGCTTCCTGTCCTGCCACCTGTCCCTGGGGGCTAGATGGCTAAATTAGGTTTTTAAAATTATTATACTTTATCGTTTAGACCATTTTAGGACCGTATCTGAACTGAGCAGAAAGCATGGAAGGTTCTCGTATACTCTTTTCCACACAGAGCCTCTCCCCGCATCAACATCCTGCACCACTGCAGTCTGTTGCCATCGATGAACCAACACTGACGTATTGTTGTCAACCAGAGTCCGTAGGGTTCACTCCATGTTATACATTCGATGGGTTTTGACGAATGTATCATGACACGCATCCACCACTCTAGTATCATACACAGTAGTTTTACTTCCTAAAAATCCCCTGTGCTCCGCCTACTAAACGAGGTTTTGCATCAAACTGAGTCCCCCAGAGTATCAGTGCTGTCACCCCCAGACTCTGAGCCTCAATCGTGCCCTGAGATCCTGCCTGACAGGTCCCACTGTCTTGGATTCCACTAGGTGTCGTGAGCATGAAACAGGGGCAGGCCTGTTACTCTACACGGTTGAAATTACTTGGGACTAGTCCTGCGGCTGGACCTGCAGCTCATCCTGGTTTCCTTCTCTTCCTGCTTATGTCCCACTTTTAAGCCCTGCAGCTGAGTACGGCATCCATGTCTTCAGACCCGCTAGCACTGACCTGCCATAACGGAGCTCATCATCACAGACTCAGTTTATTTTCATGTTGAGTCGACTGGATTGTCCGATCAGTTCATTAAACTGCTGTTTCTCCCTTTGAATTCACAATTTTTAGGGAAATAGCTTGTGGTGCTTTCGGTCACGAGCGGTCCCATGCACAGACAGGATAATTAATTCCCGTACTATCACTGAGAGAAAGCTTTAGGGCTTGGAGCTGGAGCAAGAAAATTGACTTTCAAAGGGTTGGGACATCTCTCCCAGATCTTTGCTGCCTCTGTGTCCCAAAGCCATCGCGAATGGAGGTCTGAAGCCGCGGCCTTCTCTTCCCACACGCCACCACCAGCAAGGCCCACACACAGTGCCGAATCTTTAGGTCACCACTTGCAGCCAAGTCCCTAAGTCATTCTCTCTTCTCATTTTCTTTCTTTGATTGGCCCAGAGAGGGCAGCTGGTGATTCTATGAGGTGGGCCAGGAGCCAGGGTGGGCAGGTAGACAGGTCAGTAGCTGTGAAGCCCCCCAGGTAAGAACTGCCAACGAGAGATGAGGGGATACTGAAAGGTGGGGTAGGGATTCCCCGTGTCTGGACTGTCAAGCCAGCCCCGCATGTTTAAGTTTGTCTGTGAAAATAAATCTCCCAATGACTAAGGAAGGGTCAGACCCTGCCAGGGTTGTATGAGCATATAATAGAACAAACCAGCAGTCTCTGGAAGATACCCAAAGCAAGTCAGTTCTAACCTTTTCTGAGAGAATAAAAAAAAAAAAAAACAAAAACCCTGCACTTCTGAGTAGAGCAGCTGTCCACTGTTATACATAAAGGTAAATACATATGGGGACAAACTGAGGGTATATACACGTGGATATGCTCTCTGTGAGTGCAAATTTGATTATGCTAAGTAAACCAGCAAGGATGACTATCTTACATTTCCTTTGTACATACGTTTCTCAGTAATATACAATAAGCGTTCGATTTACAAAACAGAAGCAACTGAAATTTATGGGGTGTAAACAGCTCAAGTGTATGAACATTTGACTGACGACACAGGGAGGCCCACCTGTCCGCATCTGCAGTCTTTTCAACCATGGCCACCAGCCGCTTGGGAGTCTGGTAGTGTGGCTTGGGAGCGTGTGTGTGTTTTTAAGAGCTATCTGCCTCAGAGAATCTGCATCATTTTCTCCTATAAGGAGTGGATTTTCTTTCTTTAAAAGTTTCAGTGAAACACGATCTCTTAAAAGAAACATAACTCAAAATCACTAACCCCAAAGACGGAAAGCGTTTGGAAAGATGTGTTTAAGACGAGTCTGACGTTTTTATACCTCATCACTTCTAGGAATTCTTTTTTTTTTCTCTCTCCTGAAAAAGCTCCCATCTGATAAATGACTTATTCTATATCCCAAGGGAAAAAAATTGAGGCCCTTAAAGGCTCCAACCAAGCCACTGCTGTCTTTTTTTTTTTTTTTTTAATGTTTTGAATGGTACGGTAATTAAACCAAGTTCTGGGCAAGTCCCTCTACTTCACCAAGACTTCTTTTCATTTTCTCAGATATTCCTTGGAGGACTGTTATATATGAATAATATACTCATGGATGCCTGTTAGCAGCTAGGAGAGGTCACAGGTAGATTTTCGAACCTTACCTTCTAGTTCTCTGTCTCTCTCATTCTAGTAATAAGATGTTTGTTTATAGTCGCTAATCATCTTCCCCCTGTGCCCCTTCGTGTCCCCCAGCTACATCCTCTCACTACACATTCTCCTTGCCAGTGGTAAGAACAGTTATGTGGCATTAGCAAGAAACAGGTAAGAACCTCTGTTGCATCCCTCTCTTAGGTGCTAGACTCTACTGCTGAATATTGTCACGAAATCGAAAGAGGTTCCACATGTGTACCCTAATAAAGTGCTCAGAATTACTGTTTATTACATTGCGAAACTTAAATGGAAGTCAGAATTACGAGAGAAGTCCCAAGAGATTCATGATAATGTTGTCCATGCGCTTATGACTGTCAGTTACAGAGAGAACGTCTACTTCTGACCACTGGGATGGTTAGCCTTCTCTATCACCTCTAGCAGAATGAGAGAATCTTGGAGTTGGAAGTGGTCATTTAGTTCGGTGTTTTTCAGATTTTGGAACACGGTCCATTATTGAGATGTGAAGTCAGTCTAGCAATTGTATTAAATTGTATTTAATCTAGCAGTTGTATTAAAGAAATGAAAGTGGTCCAGCCAGACTAGATAGAATATATGAGTGGACTGTGTATAAGAAGGGTATTATTTTGAGAACATTTTTTTAAGTTATATATACTTATGTGCATGAATACTCATAATGTAAAGTGTCTTTCTTACTGTGGTTCACAGTTAAAAGAAAAACAAAAAACGGAAAGCCACTGCCTAGACGACCCCTCTAGGTGATGCCTTTTAACTGCACTAGGTAATGGTCCTCTGCTTCCCTCCCCCGATAGGGCGCTATTTAAATATCCACTTGAACCTCACCAGCGGTGATGAACTTATCTACTCACGTAATAGGCAATTTTACTTTCGGCTCGAATTGTTACAGGTCTTTCTTGTAGTGAGCCAAAAATCTGTACCTGTACCCTATTAGGTGAGGTTTTCATCTTCCGAGCACCACAGACTCATTTTCTACCCCTTCCACAGGACTGCCCTTTCGGTATTTGATGACGGCTATCATTTTCCCATTGTTCTATTTTCTTCGGCAACTCCTCCTGCGGCATCTTCTATAACCCTCCTGAGCATATCATACCTCTTGTCTTGAAGCAGCAAGTATGTCAGCGCCTTCGTGAGAAAGGATGCTTAGAATTCAGTACAGTTCTCCGTGTTTGACTTAACAAACCAGAGCACCGAGGGAATACCATCTTCTTGATTTTGATACCATACTTCTTTTAATCTGGCCCAAAAGAATATTCATATTTTTAGCCATATCATACAGTTGACTATTACCAAATTTATAGTCAACTAAAATGTAATTTTCATAGCTATTTCTGCTAAGTCTCACTGACTACTCCCTGAAATTTACTTAAATATTGTTTTGAGGGGAGAAGGAGTGTCGGTTGAGGGTTACATCTATTCTTGTTAAAATGTATACCTATTGTTTAAGCTTGTGCAGATCTTTTTTTTTTTGGCTGTACGCGGGCCTCTCACCGTTGTGGCCTCTCCCGTTGCGGAGCACAGGCTCCGGACGCGCAGGCTCAGCGGCCATGGCTCACGGGCCCAGCCGCTCCACGGCACGTGGGATCTTCCTGGACCGGGGCACAAACCCGAGTCCCCTGCATCAGCAGGCGGACCCTCAACCACCGCGCCACCAGGGAAGCCCGATTGGACTTATTTTTGGTTAGCAAGAAGCAATATGAAAGAGTAATGAGTGGAAAGCGAAAAACAGGGAGGGAGCTTGCAGATTTACTAAGTTTGACCATTAAAATCTGCAAGCAAATAAGTCTGCTATTTATTGAAGCATAAAAGACATTAGGTACTGATGCTTCAAGGCAAAATAAGAAGATAATACTCCAGTTTCCTGGTCTCTATCTCATAGGATTTGAAGACTCTCCTTCATTTTTCTCTTCTTTGATATCTGGAGGTCTGGACATCATGATGACTTTAAGAATTCAAATAAGATTTATCCATTACTTAGTGCTGCAGCTGCAACAACCTTTAATTTCAACCCTTTCCTCTTCATCCATCCCAATACCTATGCACCTGCAAGTCCAACCAGTCATCACAAGAATGAAAAATGCAAAGCTGGGTTTTGACCTATGGTCACTTAATCTTCGACAAAGGAGGCAAGAACGTACAATGAGGAAAAGACAGTCTCCTCAGCCAGTGGTGCTGGGAAAGCTGGACAGCCACTTATAAATCAATGAAGTTAGAACATACCCTCTCACCATACCCAAAAGTAAACACAAAATGGCTAAAAGACTTAAACACAAGACATAACACCATAAAACTGTTAGAAGAGAGCATAGGCAAAACATTCTCTGATATAAATTGTACCAATGTTTTCTTAGGTCAGTCTCCCAAGGCAATAGAAATAAAAACAAAAATTAACAAACGAGACCTAATGAAACTTACAAGCTTTTGCACAGTAAAGGAAACCATAAACAAAACAAAAAGACAACCTAGAGACTGGGAGAAAATATTTGCCAGTGATGCAACCAACAAGGCTTAATTTCCAAAATATACAAACAGCTCATACAACTTAACAACAACAACAAAAACAAACAACCCAATCAAAAAATGGGCAGAAGACCTAAAGAGACATTTCTCCAAAGAAGAAACACAGATGGCCAAAAGGCACATGAAAAGATACTCAACATTGCTAATTATTAGAGAAATGCAAATGAAAACTACAATGAGGTACCACTTCACGTCAATGAGAATGGCCAGCATTAAAAAATCTACAAATAAGAAATGCTAGAGAGGGTGTGGAGAAAAGGGAACCCTCCTACACTGTCAGTGGGAACGTAAGTTGGTGCCGCCACTGTGGAAAACAGTACGGAGGTTCCTCAGAAAACTAAAAATAGAAGTACCATATGATCCGGCAATCCCACTCCTGGGCACATATCCAGACAAAATTATAATTCAAAAAGATACGTGCACCCCTATGTTCATAGCAGCACTATTCAGAATAGCCAACACATGAAAACGACCTAAATGCCCATCAACAGATGAACAAAGAAGACATGGTACATATGTACAATGGAATACTACTCAGCCATAAAAAAGAATGAAATAAAATGACATTTGTAGCAACATGGATGCAACTAGACATTATCATACTAAGTGAAGTAAGTCAGAAAAAGACAAATACCATATGATATCACTTATATGTGGAATCTAAAATATGACACAAATGAACCTATCTATGAAACAGAAACAGAACCACAGACATAGAGAACAGACTAGTGGTTGCCAAGGGGGAGGGGGGTGGGAGAAGGTAGGAGCGGGAGTTTGGGATTAGCAGATGCAAACTGGTGTATATAGAATGGATAAACAACAAGGTCCTACTGCATAGCACAGGGAACTGTGTTCAATATCCTGCAGTAAACCATAATGGAAAAGAATGTACATATATATGTATATCCGTATAACTGACTCACCTTGCTGTGCAGCAGTAGTTAACACAACATTGTCCATCAGCTATACTTCAACAAGAAAGCTGGGTTAGGAACGGGAGGGAAAAGGGATATTCTGCACCTCTATACACTAGTGGTCATGTGTTACGAAGCTCACAAAAAATTACATGACAGGTAGTTGCATTATAATTTTGCTGATGAGGGAGCCACTGTCAAGGATAAAATTATTCCAAGGTCACGTATGTGCCAGAATGACTGTATCTATGTGTGTGCCTCTGTATGTGTTTGTTAAATGAAGATTCCCTGTGTATATATGTGCATATGTGTAATGAGCAGCTGATTTTCAAGTGAAGAAAAATACAAACTCCTAGAAAAAGTTCAGAGCAATTTAAATTCTTCATTTTAAATATTAGTCATGGAAAACATATGTCTAAAGGCTGTGACATTTCAGTGAATGTGTGAGAGGCCTAATATAAATGCCATTTATAACTGGAATCTAAAATATTAAATTACTCTTCAATGAAACATATGAGTAATAGTAATTTCTCCACATACAGGGGGTAGACATTATTACTGCCCATGAGACGGCTAGACCAACCTTTGATTATCAAGATACAATTAATATACAAGGGTGACACATGTGTGTCATGTATCCTCAGGGCTCATAAGTATAAAAATAGTAACACACTGTGAAAGTAATGGTAAGACTTGGAGGTCCCATTATTATGAATTCACTTGACGTTCACTGCAGTCACACTGGTCTTAACGAATTCATGTGGCATGTGCCTACTATCTGTACTTTCAAACACACTCCACTGTAAATCAGTCTAATGCATTCAGAAAAACTATGCCTTTATATGTTAAAAAAAAAAAAAAGGAGCCCTTGAAATCATACATTGAAAAGTTACAGATTGCTATTTTATTTTTCCGGCAAGAATTACTGTAGGTAAAGAGCAAATAACTTTGTTTCATCATAAAAATATATTTTACTCAATCTTTAATGGCATTTGGCTTCTGAAGACGCACACTTAAATAGATACGTGTACAACAGAGCATTCAGGGAAAAAACATTAATACGTGGGTGAATAGTGAGGAATTTTAATCATAAGTAGACAAGCACAGTCAACACTGAAGGGAAGGATAAATACTGAATAGCTTTCAAATAGTGCACAGTCAAGGACTGCGTGTTGTCTACAAAACACAGATACGGCATCTGCCAACACCAGGCTCTTCTTCTGTCCCCCAGGTGTACAGTCTTCTACTCTGCTATTTTTTTCCCTTGGACCTGCTCAGATTTCTTTGAGGCTCGGTGTTCATTTTTGTGATAGCTCTAAGTGATCACAAAATATATTCAATTCCTGCTTGCTAGTGACTAGGACGTGATATCTCCTGTGGGTCATTTTCTGGTCATTCGCCCTGGCAGCTGGCAGTAGGCCCTGAATTTATTTGGGGGGATATCTTGTCTCCAAAAGTAAACAGTAAGCACCTCAAGTAAACTAGATGAGCAATGTTTCACGGGTGTTTTCTTTATTTGTCTTGTCCTACCCTTCCAAAGTGCTTGGTGCATTGCTGGACATTCCTAGCTTCATGCTAGCTCCAAATTTCTTGTGTGATAAACACCTGGATTTAACTTTTAAAAATCTCTCAACCACCCCATATTTTCCTGTGAGAATTTTTGTCTTGGTTGCCGATCTTGTTTCTTTAACAGATTACACTCCTTCCGCATTTTCCATGCACACACAAACACGCAAAATCTACTGTACCTCCTCAAATCTCCTTAAATCTAGAGAGTTTCATTTTTTGTTCTACATCAACTTTACACACAAAGCCTCGTCATCGTACAACAGTGCTGAGATCTCAATATCTTTTAAAATCAATCCATATATCTCTGCAGTATATGCTAAATGTTTGCAAAGGACCTGCCATAAAGTAACTTTGGGTCTAGTGTGCAAATCAGCAATGACTTCATCTAGCGATCCTTTGTCATGATGGAGTAAAACAGGGATGGATGCTTTGGGATCTCACTGCAGCAGGGTAAAGGGGAGTGTAAGGAGGTTTCCTAGAGAGAGATCACTTTTCAAGACATTTTTTTCTCTGAGATACTGAAGGCCTCCAGAACATTGTAGGCATTGTCACTGATGTCAGAATGGCTGTACTCTCAAGTCTGTGACGAATTTCTTTTACTCCCTTAGTTTGCAGCCTAGATGTAACTTATTCCTGGAACTCTTCAGTTTGCCCTCGCAAAGCCATGTTTAGAGACTATGGTTCCTCTACGTTGTAGTTCTTATTCTCTAAAGACTTGTTTGTCTTGATAGTTAACTAAACCGTGAACTCAGGGAAGAAACAAGCTAAAGCCATGTTGATTTTCCTTGGGTTCCTAATATTGAGCTCAGTGTCTGAAACTTAACAGATCCTCAAAAAGTCACTTTCAGTGGATGAATGACATAGTGATGGCGTTTGAGTTGAACATCCAAGAGAAAACAGAAGAAAACTGGTTAGAACAAGAGGGTATGTGAGGCTGAGGTAGAGACAGGGGATGGGAGTTGGGGAATAATCTGAAAAGATGGCCCTTGAATGACACGTGGGAGTTTCTGACCGTCTCCTCTAAGATCAGGAAGAAGACAAGGACATCCACTCTCACCACTATCATTCAACATAGTTTTGTAAGTCCTAGCCATGGCAGTCAGAGAAGAAAAAGAAATAACAGGAATCCAAATTGGAAAAGAAGAAGTAAAACTATCATTGTTTGCAGATGACATGATACTTTACACAGAAAATCCTAAAGATGCTACCAGAAAACTACTAGAGCTCATCGATGAATTCAGTAAAGTTGCAAGAAGTTTCAACGATATCTTGAAGATTAAAGGGAAGCATTAGAACATTTTAATTGGGGAAATGACATAAGCACATGGTATTTTTAAAAGATGCCTCTAGGGCCTCCCTGGTGGCGCAGCAGTTGAGAGTCTGCCTGCCGATGCAGGGGGCGCGGGTTCGTGCCCCGGTCCGGGAGGATCCCACATGCCGCGGAGCAGCTGGGCCTGTGAGCCATGGCCGCTGAGCCTGCGCGTCCGGAGCCTGTGCTCCGCAACGGGAAAGGCCACAACAGTAAGAGACCCGAGTACAGCAAAAAAAAAAAAAAAAAAAAAAATGCCTCAAGCATGGGCATGGAAGGTAGATTGGAAGGAAATGAGTGGCTCTCTGGTGACAAATCAAAGTCTATTTTACCTGTTCAGGTGAGAAATTATGAAGCCCTCAATGGAGAGGCGAGCCAAAAAAAAAAAAAAAAGACGAGACAGATAAAGGGATTTTGGCAGAGGGAAACTCCTCAGTGTCTGATTAGATGCTGAAGAGAAGGAAAACAGAGGAAAATACACTTATGTACAAGACCACGAATAGAACATGATTGCAAGGACCATGAGAAAAGAGGAAGCAGACTGTGGCAGGCTTGGCTTTTCAGTTGTTGAACTTCTAGGTGGTGATTATGGCAGTTAAGCAGAAAAGGGCCGTGGACAGCTGAGAAGGAATATATCAGAGTCATTAACAGCAAAGATTCTGGAACTAGACTGCTGGGTTCAAATCTTCATCCCGCCACCAACGATGTGTGTAACCTTGGGCGAGTTACTTAACTGCTTTGGGTCTCAGCTTTCTCATTTATAAAATGGGAAAAATAACAGTGTCCACCTTACAGGGCTGCTATGAGGACTAAATGCTTTCGCTTGTATAAAGTAAAAGCCCTTGAATACTGCCTGGCACAAAGTAAGCTTTATATAAATATCCGACGTTGTTGTTCTTGTTGTTCCATGGAGGTACTGAGCTCTGCAGAAAAATCTGGAATGAATATATAAATTTTGGAGTATTGACACAAAGGTGAATATCAAAGTTTAGGGATGAAATAGATCAAAATATACAAAAAATAACCTTTCTCTGTAACTTTAAACCACCCTTCTCTCCAGGGACTGCAAAGCTTCACGTGTCAAGAACTACTAACACCATCTTCTCTTGGTTCCCTTACTCTTCTGGCATGCTTGCATTTGCAGATCTAGGATGTTTTGATGTGTGAGTTCTGACTTAGAATTTTTACACATTTAGACCAAAATCTCCCTTGCGCCTATTCTTCATTACGCCTCATCTTCATGCTCTGATTTCGAGCACTCAAGTGCACAATGTACTAAACACGTTCTTACCTTTGCTTATATTTGAATTTTTTTGGGGGGCGGGGGGAACTTAGAAGTAATCAAACGGATGTATATAACCCATTTCTTTCTGGTTACTGTAGCCAATATATTTAATGTCTCTCCCTCCCTCTCTCTTACACACACACACAGAGTTTAAAAGAAGTAAAGGTGTTATCTCCATAACTGACTAGAGAAAGTAGCATTAAATAGATTTGTGAAATGTATAGTTTCACGAACAAGTACAGTTTTAAGAGAACTAAAGATTGTCTAATCTAGCTCTTACATTACAGATGTGAACTGTGGACCCAGAAGGATTACGTGACGTGCCTATGATAACACGAGAATTTGTCTGCATGCTGCATTTTACAATACAATTTAGCTGGAATACAAAATCTGTAGTACAGAGAGAGACTCTATGCCCAATTGTGTATCTAAAAATATTCACTATGAAATCATAATTTTTATCACAGCTAAAGATGTTCACAATATTTTACTGAAAGCACTTTTATGCTAATACAAGACACACACACTTGCCAGAACTACATTCCACCAGACTTATTATCTGTACTTATAAAAGCTTTATCAATAAGACAACTGTTATGTTTGTTTCTATACTGTCAGTACACCTACATTTACTATTTCATTTCATTCTTACAGTGTCTCTGTTATTCAAAAAGGGATGAACTGAATTTCTATAAAATGTTCTTTTGGGACTTGCTAAAACACATGGTATTTTGTGAAAAAGAGAAGCAGTATTTAGATTTTTATCAAAGTTGTGTACAAGCTTAATTTTATTACAACTTTAAAAACTTCCCAAATTAAAGAGGTCTTTTTCAAGAACTGTGGGATAGACTTTCTCATACACACACACACGCCTGTATGTCAGGATTCAAGCACTAAAAAAATATTATTAATGACTGTCCAGACAGTATAGAAGCAACTCTATATTTGTGTAACAGTAAGTGGGAAATAATAAAACAACCAGGAAGTTTCTCTAGCACCACGAAGAAGAAAGACTAACCATCCCCTAGGTTTGTTCAGCCATATATACTTTTGCTTCCAAAATGACATTCACTACATAGATTAGGAGAAGTGATGAAAGAAACATTAACATATGATTTTCAATTTTTAAAAATTCATAAAGTATGTTAAGGAAGTGGTATTCACTTTTTCTTTGTTAAGACCAAAGTGTCAGAATATTTTAAGTGAACTGATTTACATAAGTAGATAAATTATTAATGTAGAAAACTACAAATTAATGTCCACTTTTCTGGCTTAAAAGCAAAGTCATACCTAAAATAATATATTTTAATAGCACTCATCTGTGCAGACTTCCAACAATGACTTTCAAGACAATCATTACTTAGTACCATTCAACAGCCTTCAAAAATGATTAATTGGCAGTACTATCTCTGCATCTATTTTTTTTTTTAAAAGAAGTCCTAAAATACGTATCTCACATAATGGGAAATTCTACCTGTTCCTTACTTTGTCAAGGAATAATTTTAAAATGCATATATTTATATAATATAGTTCAGGAATGTAAGAACCCATCTTTCATTATCTTTTCCTAGGGTTTTTAAAATTTTTATTTTTTTCTGAGAATTGGGATAAGAGAAGCAGACAGAATATGTGGAAATACATATGAGAAAATATATATAAAATCAATTTCTATTTTATTTGGAATAATCCACATATGTATCAATATTTACTTTAGAGTGACTCTATTTATACTTCATAATGTGAACATGAATTATCTCTTCATTTTAAAATAGTGAATTCAACTTTTATTTCTATTTTATAATAAAGAAGCCTAAAATCAACAACCAAGTAAAATTGTAAGCTTGAATCTTAATATAACCTTTCCTGTTCAACAGGGCATTTACCATTCCATGCCATCTTGATGAAGTGAATATGTGTCAGATTTACCAGAATACTCAAAAATCCAATTTTTCTTTTTTTTAAGAGAGACCATAAATGGCATTCCTAAACCATCAAGTCTTGGAAAGCATTTTAAAGAACAATCTTACAGACAGAATCAAAATTACTTTGCAAGACACTAACAAATAATTTTAATTTTAAAATATGTTCAATGGCAGGTTTGTTTTATATGCAAAATGTAAAACTACATTTTTGGGGAAGGATGGGAGATGGAATGCCTTGACAATTTCAAGTCATCAGAGAGCATACTTGAAAATTCTGAAGACAGATGGAAAATTATTTGCTCCATAGCACAAGACTCTGGAGACACATCAAAGGGTACAAGTTCTGCACAGCCTACATCACATGATGGATCCCTATTTTTAAAAATAACATGACTGCTAATAATGACAGAGGTTATCATTGCTAACAATAGCTACCACTGTTGTTATTATAATTCTTACCGACATGCAAGATGTTCCTACCAAAATGATTTGCTGTACTCATGCTAAGAATCAGCACAAAAAAGGAAGAATTTCTGTAGTCCTATTTGAAAACGCCATAAAAATGACTACAATGAATTCTGTCCTCTTGCCCAGATCAGGGCAATTGACACAGTGCATTCTTTCCAAACGGAATGCCATGACTTCCTGTACTGACCAATTTTACTGGAGTAGGACAAACTGAGGCCGTTTAGACTCATAAAGATGTTTGCAGCATTTAAGCTGTCCCAGATACATTACTGACTGGATGGATGCCTCAGCACGTCCTTGTGGGCTGCCACAGATAGGCAAAGTGCAACCTGTGGATGGCAAACTACCAGCTGGTGGTACTGGGTCATCCCCAGGTACACATGAAAAATATTCCCTCATCAAACTGCAAACAAAAAATAGGTTATCTGAATATAAATTATAATCTCAACTTGGTGCAAGCATACTAAAATACAAATAGCTAAATTAAGATGAAGAATTTTACTGAACCTGATCTCAGATCAACTGCTTTGGAAATATTACAAATGGCATTACTGAACCAGAAATGTACCCTGATGGATAATTTACAAGTGGACAAAATAATTACAAATGTGTACTATGGTTAGCTGAAAATAAGGTTTTCCATGAACTCTGCTTAAAATCAGGATTGAAAAAAGGTAAAATTAGCTATTTGGAGAATCTTAACAAATGACAGCTTCCCGTAACTGGAATTTCTAATTATATACGCACCCCGAAGCACACAGATATATGTTGTTAGACTGTTGCCTACTATACTATTCCATTTGTGCAAATATTTTATATAACTTTTAAAAATAAGCAATCAGCTTTCCAGGTGATTTAAACAGAGCCCAGATCAAATGCTGAAATTCCTGAACTAGGATTGTGACTGTAAATAAATTACTGAAAGTAAAAACAAAACAAACCCCACATGATTGTAATTTAAACTGCTTAGATTTGCACGGGGATTCCGGGAAGATGGCGGAAGAGTAAGACGCGGAGATCACCCTCCTCCCCACAGATACACCAGAAATACATCTACACGTAGAACAACTCCTTCAGAACACCTACTGAAGGCTGGCAGAAGGCCTCAGACCTCCCAAAAGGCAAGAAACCCGCCACGTACCTCGGTAGGACAAAAGAAAAAAGAATAAACAGAGACAAAGAATAGGGACGGTACCTGCACCAGTGGGAGGGAGACGTGAAGGAGGAAAGGTGTCCACACTAGGAGCCCCTTCGCGGGCGGAGACTGCGGGCGGCGGAGGTGGGAGCTTCGGGGCCGCGGAGGAGAGCGCAGCCACAGGGGTGCGGAGGCCAAAGCGGACCGATTCCAGCGCAGAGGGTCGGTGCCGACCGGCACTCACCAGCCGGGAGGCTCGTCTGCTCCCCCGCCGCAGCGGGCGGGCCGGGAGCTGAGGCTCGGGCTTCGGTCGGAGCGCAGGGAGAGGACTGGGGTTGGCGGCGTGAACACAGCCTCCAGGGCTTAGTGCGCCACGGCTGGCCGGGAGGGAGTCCGGGGAAAAGTCTGGACCTGCCGAAGACGCAAGAGACTTTTTCTTACCTCTCTGTTTCCTGGTGCGTGAGGAGAGGGGATTCAGAGCGCTGCTTAAAGGAGCTCCAGAGACGGGCGCGAGCCGCGGCTAAAAGCGCGAACCCCAGAGACGGGCGGGAGACGCTAAGGCTGCTGCTGCCGCCACCAAGGGGCCTGTGTGCGAGCACAGGTCACCATCCACACCCCCTTCCGGGGAGCCTGTGCAGCCCGCCACCGCCAGGGTCCCGGGATCCAGGGACACCTTCCCCGGGAGAACGCACGGCGCCCTCAGGCTCGTGCAACGTCACGCCGCCTCTGCCGCAACGTCACGCCGCCTCTGACGCCGCAGGCCCGCCCCGCACGCAGTGCCCCGCCCTCCCTGCGGCCTGAGTGAGCCGGAGCTCCCGAATCAGCGGCTCCTTTAACCCCGTCCTGTCTGAGCAAACAACAAACGCCCTCAGGCGACCAACATGCAGAGGCGGGGCCAAATCCAAAGCTGAGCCCCGGGAGCTGTGCGAACAAAGAAGAGAAAGGGAAATCCCTCCCAGCAGCCTCAGGAGCAGCGGATTAAATCTCCACCATCAACCTGATCTACCTGCATCTGTGGAATCCATGAATAGACAACTATTCATCCCGAATTAAGGAGGTGGACTTTGAGAGCAAAATTTATGATTTTTCCCCCTTTTCCTTTTTTTGTGAGTGTGTATGTGTATGCTTCTGTGTGAGATTTTGTCTGTATAGCTTTGCTTCCACCATTTGTCCCAGGGCTCTATCCGTCCGTTTTTGTTTTTTTTTTCAAGAATTATTTTTTATTTTAATAACTATATTATATTTTATCTTACTTTATTTTATTTTACTTTATCTTCGTTCTTTCTTTTTTCCTTCCTTCCCTCCCTCCTTTCTTTCTTTCATTCTTTCTTTCTTCTTCTACTAATTCTTTCTTTCTACTTTTTCTCCCTTTCTCTCCCTGAGCCGTGTGGATGAAAGGCTCTTGGTGCTGCAACCAGGAGTCACTGCTGTGCCTCTGAGGTGGGAGAGCCAACTTCAGGACACTGGTCCACAAGAGACCTCCCAGCTCCACATAATATCAAACGGCGAAAATCTCCCAGACATCTCCATCTCAACACCAGCACCCAGCTTCACTCAACGACCAGCAAGCTACAGTGATGGACATCCTATGCCAAACAACTAGCAAGACAGGAACACAACCCCACCCATTAGCAGAGAGGCTGCCTAAAATCATAATAAGTCCACAGACACCCCAAAACACACCACCAGACGTGGACCTGACCACCAGAATGACAAGATCCAGCCTCATCCACCAGAACACAGGCACTAGTCCCCTCCACCAGGAAGCCTACACAACCCACTGAAACAACCATAGCCACTGGGGACAGACACCAAAAACAACGGAAACTACGAACATGCAGCCTGCAAAAAGGAGACCCCAAACACAGTAAGATAAGCAAAATGAGAAGACAGAAAAACACAGCAGATGAAGGAGCAAGATAAAAACCCACCAGACCTAACAAATGAAGAGGAAATAGGCAGTCTACCTGAAAAACAATTCAGAATAATGATAGTAAAGATGATCCAAAATCTTGGAAATAGAATAGACAAAATGCAAGAAACATTTAACAAAGACCTAGAAGAACAAAAGAGCAAACAAACAATGATGAACAACACAATAAATGAAATGAAAAATACTCTAGATAGGATCAATAGCAGAATAACTGAGGCAGAAGAGCAGATAAGTGACCTGAAAGATAAAATAGTAGAAATAACTACTGCAGAGCAGAATAAAGAAAAAAGAATGAAAAGAACTGAGGACAGTCTCAAGGACCTCTGGGACAACATTAAACACACCAACTTTCGAATTATAGGGGTTCCAGAAGAAGAAGAGAAAAAGAAAGGGACTGAGAAAATATTTGAAGAGATTATAGTTGAAAACTTCTCTAATATGGGAAAGGAAATAGTTAACCAAGTCCAGGAAGCACAGAGAGTCCCATACAGGATAAATCCAAGGAGAAATATGCCAAGACACATATTAATCAAACTGTCAAAAATTAAATACAAAGAAAACATATTAAAAGCAGCAAGGGAAAAACAACAAATAACACACAAGGGAATCCCCATAAGGTTAACAGCTGATCTTTCAGCAGAAACTCTGCAAGCCAGAACGGACTGGCAGGACATATTTAAAGTGATGAAGGAGAAAAACCTGCAACCAAGATTACTCTACCCAGCAAGGATCTCATTCAGATTTGATGGAGAAATTAAAACCTTTACAGACAATCAAAAGCTGAGACAGTTCAGCACCACCAAACCAGCTCTACAACAACTGCTAAAGGAACTTCTCTAGGCAAGAAACACAAGAGAAGGAAAAGACCTACAATAACGAACCCAAAACAATTAAGAAAATGGGAATAGGAACATACATATTGATAATTACCTTAAATGTAAATGGACTAAATGCTCCCACCAAAAGACACATATTGGCTGAATGGATACAAAAACAAGACCCTTATATATGCTGTCTACAAGACACCCACTTCAGACCTAGAGACACATACAGACTGAAAGTAAGGGGATGGAAAAAGATATTTCATGCAAATGGAAACCAAAAGAAAGCTGGAGTAGCAATTCTCATATCAGACAAAATAGAATTTAAAATAAAGACTATTAGAAGAGACAAAGAAGGACACTACATAATGATCAAGGGATTGATTCAAGAAGAAGATATAACAATTGTAAATATTTATGCACCCAACATAGGAACACCTCAATACATAAGTACTAATAGCCATAAAAGGGGAAATCAACAGTAACACATTCATAGTAGGGGACTTTAACACCCCACTTTCACCAATGGACAAATCATCCAAAATGAAAATAAATAAGGAAACACAAGCTTTCAATGATACATTAAACAAGATGGACTTAATTGATATTTATAGGACATTCCATCCAAAAACAACAGAATACACATTTTTCTCTAGTCATGGAACATTCTCCAGGACAGATCATATCTTGGGTCACAAATCAAGCCTTGGTAAATTTAAGAAAATCGAAGTTGTGTCAAGTATCTTTTCCAACCACAACGCTATGAGACTAGATATCAATTACAGGAAAAGATCTGTAAAAAATACAAACACATGGAGGCGGAACAATACACTACTTAATAACGAAGTGATCACTGAAGAAATCAAAGAGGAAATTAAAAAATACCTAGAAACAAATGACAATGGAGACACGATGACCCAAAACCTATGGGATGCAGAAAAAGCAGTTCTAAGAGGGAAGTTTATAGCAATACAAGCCGACCTTAAGAAACAGGAAACATCTCAAATAAACAACCTAGCCTTGCACCGAAAGCAATTAGAGGAAAAAGAAAAAAAAATCCCCAAAGTTAGCGGAAGGAAAGAAATCATAAAACTCAGATCAGAAATAAATGAAAAAGAAATGAAGGAAATGATAGCAAAGGTCAATAAAACTAAAAGCTGGTTCTTTGAGAAGATAAACAAAATTGATAAACCATTAGCCATACTCATCAAGAAAAAAAGGGAGAAGACTCAAATCAAAAGAATTAGAAATGAAAAAGAAGTTACAACTGACACTGCAGAAATACAAAAGATCATGAGTGATTACTACAAGCAACTATATGCCAATAAAATGGACAACCTGGAAGAAATGGACAAATTCTTAGAAATGCACAACCTGCCAAGACTGAATCCGGAAGAAATAGAAAATATGAACAGACCAATCACAAGCACTGAACTTGAAACTGTGATTAAAAATCTTCCAACAAACAAAAGCCCAGGACCAGATGGCTTCACAGGTGAATTCTATCAAACATTTAGAGAAGAGCTAACACCTATCCTTCTCAAACTCTTCCAAAATATAGCAGAGGGAGGAACACTCCCAAACTCATTCTACGAGGCCACCATCACGCTGATACCAAAACCAGACAAGAATGTCACAAAGAAAGAAAACTATAGGCCAATATCACTGATGAACATAGATGCAAAAATCCTCAACAAAATACTAGCAAACAGAATCCAACAGCACATTAAATGGTTCATACACCATGATCAAGTGGGGTTAATTCCAGGAATGCAAGGATTCTTCAATATACACAAATCAATCAACGTGATACACCATATTAACAAACTGAAGGAGAAAAACCATATGATCATCTCAATAGATGCAGAGAAAGCTTTCGACAAAATTCAACACCCATTTATGATAAAAACCCTGCAGAAAGTAGGCATCAAGGGGAATTTCCTCAACATAATAAAGGCCATATATGACAAACCCACAGCCAACATCGTCCTCAATGGTGAAAAACTGAAACCATTTCCACTAAGATCAGGAACAAGACAAGGTTGCCCACTCTCACCACTCTTATTCAACATAGTTTTGGAAGTTTTAGTCACAGCAATCAGAGAAGAAAAGGAAATAAAAGGAATCCAAATCGGAAAAGAAGAAGTAAAGCTGTCCCTGTTTGCAGATGACATGATACTATACATACAGAATCCTAAAGATGCTACCAGAAAACTGCTAGAGCTAATCAATGAATTTGGTAAAGTTGCAGGATACAAATTTAATGCACAGAAATCTCTGGCATTCCTATACACAAATGATGAAAAATCTGAAAGTGAAATCAAGAAAACACTCCCATTTACCACTGCAACAAAAAGAATAAAATATCTAGGAATAAACCTACCTAAGGAGACAGAAGACCTGTATGCAGAAAATTATAAGACACTGATGAAAGAAATTAAAGATGATACAAATAGATGGAGAGATATACCATGTTCTTGGGTTGGAAGAATCAACATTGTGAAAATGACTCTACTACCCAAAGCAATCTACAGATTCAATGCAATCCCTATCAAACTACCACTGGCATTTTACACAGAACTAGAACAAAAAATTTTGCAATTTGTATGGAAACACAAAAGACCCCGAATAGCCAAAGCAATCTTGAGAACGAAAAGCGGAGCTGGAAGAATCAGGCTCCCTGACTTCAGACTATACTACAAAGCTACAGTAATCAAGACAGTATGGTACTGGCACAAAAACAGAAAGATAAATCAATGGAACAGGATAGAAAGCCCAGAGATAAAACTACGCACATATGGTCACCTTATCTTTGATAAAGGAGGCAGGAATGTATAGTGGAGAAAGGAAAGCCTCTTCAATAAATGGTGCTGGGAAAACTGGACAGGTATATGTAAAAGTATGAGATTAGATCACTCCCTAACACCATACACAAAAATAAGCTCAAAATGGATTAAAGACCTAAATGTAAGGCCAGAAACTATCAAACTCTTAGAGGAAAACATAGGCAGGACACTCTATGACATAAATCACAGCAAAATCCTTTCTGACCCACCTCCTAGAGAAATGGAAATAGAAACAAAAATAAACAAATGGGACCTAATGAAACTTCAAAGCTTTTGCACAGCAAAGGAAACCATAAACAAGACCAAAAAGACAACCCTCAGAATGGGAGAAAATATTTGCAAATGAAGCAACTGACAAAGGATTAATCTCCAAAATTTATAAGCAGCTCATGCAGCTCAATAACAAAAAAACAAACAACACAATCCAAAAATGGGCAGAAGACCTAAGTAGACATTTCTCTAAAGGAGATATACGGACTGCCAACAAACACATGAAAGAATGCTCAACATCACTAATCATTAGAGAAATGCAAATCAAAACTACAATGAGATATCATCTCACACCAGTCAGAATGGTCATCATCAAAAAATCTAGAAACAATAAATGCTGGAGACGGTGTGGAGAAAAGGGAACCCTCCTGCACTGTTGGTGGGAATGTAAATTGATACAGCCACTGTGGAGAACAGTATGGAGGTTCCTTAAAAAACTACAAATAGAACTACCATATGACCCAGCAATCCCACTACTGGGCATATACCCTGAGAAAACCATCATTCAAAAAGAGTCATGTACCAAAATGTTCATTGCAGCTCTATTTACAACAGCCCGGAGATGGAAACAACCTAAGTGTCCATCATCGGATGAATGGATAAAGAAGATGTGGCACATATACACAATGGAATATTACTCAGCCTTAAAAAGAAATGAAATTGAACTATTTGTAATGAGGTGGAAAGACCTAGAGTCTGTCATACAGAGTAAGTAAGGCAGAAATAGAACGACAAATACTGTATACTAACACATATATATGGAATTTAAGAAAAAAAAATGTCATGAAGAGCCTAGGGGTAAGACAGGAATAAAGACACCGACCTACTAGAGAATGGACTTGAGGATATGGGGAGGGGGAAGGGTAAGCTGTGACAAACATTGAGAGAGGCATGGACATATATACACTACCAAACGTAAGGTAGATAGCTAGTGGGAAGCAGCCGCATAGCAGAGGGAGATCAGCTCGGTGCTTTGTGACCACCTAGAGGGGTGGGATAGGAAGGGTGGGAGGGAGGGAGATGCAAGAGGGAAGAGATATGGGAACATATGTATATGTATAACCGATTCACTTTGTTATAAAGCAGAAACCAACACACCATTGTAAAGCAATTATACTCCAATAAAGATGTTAAAAAAAAAACAAACCTGCTTAGTCTCAGGCTTATCTGAATTTCTCTGTCACACACACACACACACACACACACACACACACACACACAGAGGCACACACATACCATGGTAATTTTTCAGCCCATTCTGACTTCTCCGGCTATTTTTGAAGTTGTTTCAGTAGCTTATTCTGGAGCTTTCTGATAGCCATTGCCAAGGAAAGGTTTGTCTAAAGAGAGAAAACACGTAGTGGACAATTGTGATTCTTACAAAGAAAGTGAAGTCCTAAAACTCAGTATTGCCCATGGAGTAAAAGAGAAGTTTGCAGGCCAGAAGCTGCCTTGGGAAGGCGCATGGGGCCTTTTGGGAACTGCAGTGCTATTGCCTGCAGATGAATGAGTGGGTTTCTCAGCACCCAGGCGATTTGCAGTGAGCGGGAGTCCCCTCTGGTCACTTGCCACTGGGTTCTTTAGAGGATATTATTGCAAGGCTTTGAGGACCCTGATCTAAGTAACAGAAGCTACAGAAAGAAGGCATAGCGGTTGGGTGATCTTCACCTTGTAAGGGATGCTGGAGAGGAAACTCAGCCAGGTTTCTATTTAGCGATGAGGCCAGTATCGCTGCCTTTGGGAATTTGGCAAATAGTTTCTCATGACAAATTTACCATTCTGTGAGATTTGGTGGCTCAAACACTGTGTACTGTGTGCACTCAACCTGAGGAATACGAACACTGAATCTTGCAATTTGTGTAAATTTATTATAATATGTAGCTGTATGAAACCATACATAAACAAGACAGTGGTCAAGCCAATGCAGTCTGCCAATTTACTGTAAACGTATGTCAAATCCATTTTAATCTGTTATATATTCAAGATGGCCAAAAACCACAATTATTTTTAAACGATCACTTAGATGGTTAAATGTCAACACAGCTTTTTAAAAAGTTGTGGAACTCAGTCTAAAGCATGGTAAACTTGACAAACATTTCTTACAGTTTTTTTTTTTCCAATTTAAAATCAAATTTCTGCTACTGCTGTTGGCTGAATCAATAAATGAAACCCTCAGAGAGAATGAGGTGATGTTCACCGGCTGGCTTGTCTTGGTTTTGCTGCCTAGTAATCTTGAAAATCCCACACAGTGAGCACTCAGGGGGGTCAGGGATAGGGAAGCTTGGAGACAACCCAAGGGAAACATAAATGCTTACTGCCCGACACTCACCAATCGTACTGATGGCGAGTATAATAATAATCACCATCATTTCTATCTATACAGTACTTAGTATGCCATGTGTATAGAAAACTCCATTCAGTCCCCCAAATCACCATGCAAGGTAAATGTCATTTTCCCATTTAGAGGAAACAGTCTTTAGAAAGGTAAGGAGAAACTCAATGGCAAAGCCAAAACTCCCGCTGGCTGCCTGACTGCAAAGCTCAGGCTTGTTCCACAGCCTACCCTCTAAACGGTCTACTGAGATGATCTTCCGTGATCATCTTCAAGTAGCCCAGCCCAGGATGCAATTCACTTCCCTTTGACTGAAGCCAGAAATTTATATGTCTTGTTTCCAGAGCCAACCATCAGAGTGGGAAATCTTTTCCTGTCCATATAGTTCCCCAGAGGCGGGTCTTGCCAGCAAGAGGTGTTCATCGAAGCCCAGACACCATACTTTCCTTTTCCCTAGCATCCTTCAGGGACATACAGGGGTCTGGATATAATGGGGCCAGGACTAACTTGGGTAGATAGATGTTGAGAGGGGTCTCCCAGATTTGATCTTCTAGATTCTATGCCTTTCACCTGATGGGTTCTAGACTGCTGGGAGGTCAGATATCTCCACGTGTTTTGTTTCAGGTAATTGTTGTCAGATGTGGTCATAACAGTGTCAATGTTAAGAATTAAAAGATAGATCAATCAATCAATCACGCTGCCAATCTATCAACCTATCCATCCGAGCGTGTACGTCGGAATCCCCTCACAGCTCTGTTACGGCTCACTATCTTCTGATTGAAAATGTTTTGCCTTCTCTAATTGACAAGAATTATTTTTCTAGAACAAAGACATTGCATTGCACATTTTTATATTCCTAATAATGTTTTTATGGTAAATACGTAATCCATGAACTGCAGGTAACATAATTATGATTTTCAACAACTGCAGACACTTCATTATTTTCTCTATTTGGCTATATCCCACCAATAATGAGTCACATTTAAATTTCTCTCAAACAAACACGTCTCTAGAGTATATATTTTGGATAAATTACATTTAATTTTCTATTAGAAGATTACATTTTTAATCTATAAAAACACATTAGGGCTTCCCTGGTGGCGCAGTGGTTGGGAGTCCGTCTGCCGATGCAGGGGACACGGGTTCGTGCCCCGGTCCGGGAAGATCCCACATGCCGCGGAGCGGCTGGGCCCGTGAGCCATGGCCGCTGAGCCTGCGCTCCGCAGCGGGAGAGGCCACAGCGGTGAGAGGGCCGCGTACCGCAAAAAAAGAACACATTAACACATAGCAGGTGCCAAGGTAATTGTGAGCTATCTTGGGATCCTAGGACTCTGAAAATTGTACAGATACTGTCTTTAGGTTTATTTTCCGGTTGTAATCTACTACACCCCTTTTCTTTTTAACCCGGAACTCATTTTCATGTGAAGGCTCGGCGCCTCAGAAAGTAGAGGTTGGTCAGGAACACTGCAGCACAGTAACTGTGTTGTTAATAGCAATGCTATAAACTTTCTTTATCGAGATGCACCTATGTAAGTACATAAGAAAGGGCTCAAAAGCTTAAGAAGACTTAACTCATCCTAGCTGATTTTTATCTGTGATTCATGTAGCTGAAAATTAGACAAGTGCAAGCTAATGACCTCCTTTTTTATATCACTAATTTTCAGTTATGCTGCAGTGTTATCACATACACTTCTAAATGAGCCATATTCTTCATAGCTAATTGGTGGGACCAATGAACTGGATCAACAGGCCATGGTACTTTGTCTTATTCCCAGTTTGAGTCCTTACTGGGTATTTAAGCTGACAATGTGAACGAGGCAAGCTTCCAGACTTCAGCTGTGCTACCAGGAGGGCCACGCAGAGATATGGGCAAGATGGCTTGTGTGTGCGCCATTCATCAGAGCGCACATTAAAAGGAAAGGAAGAGTATACGGTTTTCATCCTTCTGGACCTGGTGTGTTTCGCTTTCATGCTGAGGTGCGTTGGGGGAGTGAGGGCTTAAAGCTGGTGTATTGTCAAGGTGGTGAAGTCTGGACCTGGTGTACTGTCAAGAAAAGAAAGATATTTTTGCAAAGTGTTTTCACAAAATCAAGTCTTAGACACACTCAAACATGTATTACAGGGTCCCCCCCCCCCGCAAGTTTTTGAGTGTCATTCTCATTCCTCTATGCATTTTAGGAGTTTTAAATGTTATAGTAAAATTCTTCACCCATAGCTTTATATAAAAAGTGAAGTGTTTAAAATGAGATATCTTTGAAATAAACATTTTTAATTTCAGTAAGAATCGGTTCACTTAAAACAGGTGTTCCAATCATCTTCAGGCATCAACTAGTTTTATTTTGTATTACTTATTTAGCGGGTGTAGCTTACGTGTTTTCAAACTAATTCACTGTTGATAAAAACTGAAATGCCTGGTTCACTCACCATGATACTAAGGTAAGCATCAATGTAGCATTAAAGAATTAACTGTATCAGTATTAACCCTTTCCAATTTCATATACTAATGATGTTATTCATGTTTTCTACTTGGTGTGTTTTTAATAGTTACTTTACTGTTTGAAAAACTATTTAAAAATATTTAAAGCGTTCACTTTAAAAAATCTTGTTTTTTTGCCACCTAATAATGGTCTGTGTTTTTCACATGAAATGGAAAAATCAAAGAAATACTGTTTTTTTTTTAAGTCTCCTTTCACTGTACCTTTAGTACATCTAATATAAATTAGACAAGTAATGAATAATGTACCAGCAGGAATCTTCTTTCCTTTGGCATTAATCTCTTAGTTTTATATAGAAACATTACTATTTCTAGCTTCAAGAACACAAATGTGTACTACGAGGAATGAATTATAGACCTGACAGACTATAGACAGGTTAAAACTCAGTTTAAAAGTGTCCTTTCAATACTTTATTGTACTGAATTCTGAAAATAAATTAGGAAAAAATATTGACTACGATTAAGATAGGTGGTGTTCCTTTAGGTTTATTTCAAAAGAGATCATCAGTGACTACAAGTTAAAATCACTACAGTTCATCTCAAGTTATGCTTTAAATTCTCATCTTGAAAATAATTAACAGGAATGCTAAAAAGGAAGCTTGGGGCTACCAATTAATATTATCTAAAGAAAAACACCTTCAGCTTTATTTTGGGTAATCTTTTATTTTTTCTTTCTGTATCAAGAGTCTTTCTGCTCTCAGTAGGTATGCATATTGTTTCAGTTTTCTATTTACAAAACAATCCTAGAAGAAATCTCATTGACTTTTGATTTTCATAACTCTTTATATCAATATTTAACAGAAGTAGGTAATCATTTCCAGGATAGTTAGCCCGGCCTTACATAAAATTAGGCAAGGTAGGAAATTACTTTCATTACTGCCTCTTTCCCCTCTCCTTTCAAAGAGGAAGAAATTAATTCATCTGCTAGGCTACACGTTAAAAAAAAAAAATTAGTTCTGATCTTTATATAGTTGTGTAATCTAAATTAGTACCTGATTCTCTAAAGTCCACAATTTAGGACAGAACAGAATCTACTGCAGCAACTAATTAAACACTTACTGTAAGGTTAAGTTTTTCATTAAATCAATAGGCCCCTCATGTCAGTTACAAAGCCCTAATTACTATGCAGTAAATTTAGATTGAATTTGAATTAAGGACTGATTTCAATCTAACTGCAGCATGTAAATATTGTAAATTACTAGAATTACAGTTCAATAAAATTGAATGGATTTCACTTTAGATAAACCAAATGCAAATGAGAAGAAAAAAAGACCTGATGAAATTTCTTCCAAACATCTTGCCAAGAAGCATTATGCATCGAATACAGGACGTTGTTTTGGCAACAAGCATGTCACAGATCAATAGTTCTACTTCCCTTTAACATGTTTTAATATCTGATTATCTATAGTAAAAATGAATAAATTTAATCTCTCCCAAGTGGTCAAGCAATATGATGGTTAATGTGGCCGCTTACTGTGTTGCTTTAGTTTGATGGCTGTCTTGTTGTGCTAAAGTACAGTATGAAATCAGGTTATCAGGTTATAACTAGCTGGGATAAAATACACACACACACAGGCACACATGCGAGAGCTGGGAAATAAAACAAGCCATGTTCTAAGCATAAGTCAGATCCTTTAAAGTCAAAAAAGGAAAAAACACAAACTAAAAATGTGCAGACACTAAGCTCTAATTGAAAAAATATATAAAATTGAAAACAGTCGAAAGTTTCTGAACCTTTCATTTTGCCTTAAATAAGTATTCTATGCACAGGAAATAAACTAAAAAGATCAAGGCGCCGAAGACAAGCTTTGACAACATAGAAAGAAGAGCTCAGTACTGATTAGCAGTAGCAAGGGGTAGGTTGGATGATAAAGAACTGCTCGTAACACCTAACAATTTCTGCACAGCCTTCTGAAAGAAAAGTTGGAAAGATTTTTATAATCAGATGAGTAACGCAGCCCAGACTTGTGCTCATCAACTTCCACCACCTTTCGTTTGACTTGGGCAGAAGAACCCAATCAAATATAAAATATCAACATGATATATGTAGTACAACCATATTTAAGAAGATTCAAGGAAAAACAATCTTTAACTAGAAAAGCAATTAGCTCGCAATGAAACTGTAAGTCAAAATCTTCTTAAAAAGTACCTGTGGTGGGGGGCTTCCTTGGTGGCGCAGTGGTTGAGAATCTGCCTGCCAATGCAGGGGACACGGGTTCGAGCCCTGGTCTGGGAAGATCCCACATGCCGCGGAGCAACTGGGCCCGTGAGCCACAACTACTGAGCCTGCGCGTCTGGAGCCTATGCTCCGCAACGAGAGGCCGTGATAGTGAGAGGCCCGCGCACCGCAATGAAGAGTGGTCCCCGCTCGCCGCAACTAGAGAAAGCCCTCGCACAGAAACAAAGACCCAACACAGCCAAAAATAAATAAATTAATTAATTAAAAAAAAAAAAAAAAGAAAAAAAAAAAGAAAAAAAAAAAGTACCTGTGGTGGAGATAAGCCAAGGATATTCCACATCGTTTGTTTTTAATTCTTAACGTATATTTTGGTAAGACTTTCTCCCAGAATTATTTCTAAGACCTGCAGGTGAGTTGGAAAGAGTTCCACCTTATTACAGCTAAGGATTAAGTCCACAGAATGATTACGATTGTTTCTGCTTTCCTTTCTGATGAGGTTCACTCAATTAGTATCATAGTGTGAATGAAGTCCTATTTGTGACAACCAATGGTAAAATTATACCTCTCACTGTAGATAAGTGTCACAGCAGTCTCAAGCTGTAAAAAAATAGTAATTAAAAAAAAAACAACAACAACCTTTCCAAAAGCAATATTAACTGGCACGACAGATACAGGCTCTGGACCAGTCACTCTGAAACCACTGGGGAATATCTGTCCAGTCTCAACCTGACGGTTCTTATTAAGTCTTTCCAGTATAAGCCCCAAATTCTCTTTACACTGTTTCAAAGAAGAAATTCAGATGTAGCCACTTACAGTTGTATTCTTATATTTCTGTAAAATTCTTCTGCTTTTGCCTGAAAAGGGCAGTAATATACACGCAAAACAGTGACAATTATTTTTAGCATCCGGAATACTCTGTCCTGTGGTACAAAAGGTGGATTGCTTACACTCTAGGTATTTGAACATCACGTGTCAGGAAGAATCACTGCTTGGGAATGGCCTTGGCCTTTCTTCCATTTTATTTATGTCTGCTTCTTTGAGATTTTAGTCAATAGATGGGAATATAATTAAAGAATGGTAAATTGTACAGACATATAAAATAAAAGGCTGGAGACACAGAACATCCAATAGATCTTACAGAGACTGCTTGGTAAAAGCGAAAGTAACAAAAAACAAAGATGAGGCTGTCTTTCATGTTAGTAAGAGAGTAGAGCCCTTTTTGGAGGGTGAAAGGAGAATTTTCTGCAGTCATCAACGAAGTATCTATCTGACGCTTCATCTTCAGTGAATCTATGAAAAGAGAAAATCAACCAATGCCCTTCGCTTAGGAATGCACAGTCTGAAACAAACACACTCTCTCCCCGGCAAATCTACTGCCAATACCTATGCATCCGGAACCTTCAACCAGAGTTACTCACTCCCTTACGGGTGTCACGATTGCAGGTGAACCAAATAAGCACTTGGACTACAGTGAAACAACAATGGAAACAATGTTTGCGTAACTAACAAAGTACTTACAGGATATGGAAATAATAAAGCAAACAGTGCTTAAATGCTGGTGAATTAAGTGATAGGAGGAAGGATACATTTCTAGAACAATTTTCAGCCTAGATACAGAAAGGAGAAACTTGCTTGCTTTTTAAAAGGCATCCATTACAACTTTCCCTCTAATGAGAAGGCAGTCAACTTGACTTTCTTGAGACTGATTATCAATCAATACTTCCCAGTTGCCTTCATGTTCATCTCTATTGGAGCGAGCTGGATACCTTTTCATCGCTAACTAACGTCGTGATAAAGAACCAAATCTGGAACACTGTGACCCAGCAGCACTGCTTCTGGGGATCTGTTTTTTAGACATTTCAGTAAGAAGGTATGAACATAAAGATAAAATTCATTATAAGATTAATGATAGCTAACATTTATTGAGCACTTCCACTGTGCTAGACGCATAGAACAATGATCTCTCTTTTCCCACATGAAGACACTGAGGCTTAGCGAGAAGAAATGTGCCCAACACCTCACAGAGAGTCGGTAGTACAGCTGGGGTTCTGTGCAGGCTGATGGAATAAATCAGTCATTGAGAGCACGGATTCCAGAGCCCGATAGCCCGGATTTGCTACTTTCTGGTTATGTTGCTTTATTCAAGTTAACTAACCTCTCTGTGCCTTAGTCTCACATCTGTAAAAATTGAGATAATAATAAATACTCCATAGCTTGTTGAACATAAGAATGGGTTACAGAAAACAGTCACACCTATTCCTTCCCTCAATACAGAGAATACATTTATCTAAACATGTCCATGAAGGTGAAACATTAAACAACTTAAATACCCTCCAGCGTGGATAACCATACAAATGGAAAGTAGGAAAACCTAAGAAAAGAGATCTATGTGGATTATCACACTAAGCCACAGATTCCTAGAAAACAGAGCCCGAAGGATGAGCAATGGATGGTTTATAGGCATAACCCTTGATGAGGGGAGAGGGCGGTGGAGCGCATGTTTACTTTTTATCTGGTACCTTTCTGTATCGTGTGAATGGGTTACACGTAGATTGTGCTACTTCTGATATTTATGTTAAAACAATAAAGATGATTTTTAAAAGCCTAGGAAAAGAAAAATACAAAAATATTTTTAGATTGATTTTTTTTTCTCATAAAACTCTTAATTACAAAATTCCTCAAGCCTTATCCTAAACTAGGCATACTTCCATTGAACTATTTAATATTGATTTTTCTCATGGAGAATTCTTAACATGGTTTTATTCCACTAGTTCCATGACAAACAGCTATTATTGTATGAAAAATCTCCAACTTTAAACATTTCTTTTCAGTTTTGAATCCTTATTTCTCTCACCTTTTATCTTTGAGATAAGGCTGCGACACTTCTCAACCTTGGTCATTCACATATACGTAAAATTCTCATTTCATTTTCAAAATTGCACCCGAAAGTTTGGGGACTTGTTAATTTTGGTAAAAAGAAATAAAGATAGGGGCCATCTAAGTAAGACAACCAATTCATCAATAGTGGACATCTATTCTAGAACAATGTCACCAATTCACTCACAAAGAAAATGTCCTCCTTATGTATATTATAATGATATGGCCTGCACGAAAATGTCCCTATACACCTAAATTAACTAAATTTTATGTGTGGTTAACATCCAATATTGATAGTAAGTGCCATAAAAGATGAATCTATCTTTCAATTTGATGGTTGATTTTATTTTGCCCAACTTAAATCAAGCTTGTTAAACACACACTTTTCCCATTATTTATAAATAGAGACACACATGTAAGCTTTGTGCTCCTAACCTCACACTCTTTGCGACCTGCTACGTGAGCAGCTATTTCCAGGTCACGGTCTGAATGAATAAAACATGCTATGTGCTTTTATTTTGTATGGATAGTAGAGAGGGGAAGAGAAAACAAACATGTTAAAGAAATGTGGTGGGTTTCTTAGCAATTCAGTTACTAGGAACTGATCTGGGTTTCTGTGTCGTATACTGGTGGATAAACATTGAGTTGGCCCCGTAAGAATACTGGAATTAGCTGTAGCTTAATTTTATCTGTATGATCACAAAGTGATGTTAATGAAATGTAAATAGATATTATTGGTCACTGTGATTTCTAGGTAACAGCTGAAATTGTACAGTGGCACAGAGCTTAACATTTTATGCAGCACTTTCAAAATATCCTCTCTCCCCTTCAACCTCACACCTGCTCTGTGAGGTGAGTTACAGCAGTTTTATTATTCTCACGTTAGAGCTGAAGGAACTGAACTTATATCCTGAAATGTCAATTTTTTGTACCATTTAAAATCTGTTCAGAAAAAGAAAAAATATATATACACACAGAGAACAGGTCAAAAATATTTATCTTTTCAGTGTCAACAAAGTAGGACAAATCATGATTTTATGTTAAATGAATCCTATCAAATTTTTCCACACAGAGCTACAATGCCTCCCTGTCTTTTAACTGAGAGAGGTCACATTTCTGAGAGTGGCACAGAGGGCCACGTTTTTAAGAGAAAGGAAGACAGGAGTGCTGGACAGACAGACAGCTCGGGTACTAAAATCACTTTATTGAAAGAAAGGTGGTTTTTGTTTGTTTGTTTTTAATTCCTTCCGGCAAAGACTACAGGGTTTTGCTCCAGAATCCTGCTCCAAAATGTGTAGGTAATCTGTTATTTGCTTTGTGATGTGTAGTCAATTGAAGCATCAGGTTCCACGAGAGGGTGCTTAGTTGTAAGTCTAAGCCTGTTGTGGCGTTTCTAGCAAGAAGGGTATCATCTACCATTTCAATTAGCATTTTCCAAGGTGTTCACGATGGTTATCTAACATGATATTTGAAAATGTCACCGTTAAAATAAAATAACCATGTGAAATTAAAAGTTACTATTAGGAATAGCTTTTAAAAACAATTTTAAAATTGGCTACAGCAAAGTACATTAACCAGAGGCAGACAACACAGTGTTCATTTATTTAGAGTGGTCCCTGCCATGGGGTCAAATTCTGAATCTCTGCCATTTGCCATTTCCCTCTCCTACATGCAAACTCCAGAAGAGAAGAGACTTGCATAAGAATGTGTGGGACATTGCTTATTTATATGTAAAACCTTTATTCTGTTTGTTATTTTAGATGAAATCCCATTTCAATTCTATTCTCTCAGGGAAGCATTAACAGTTTGAGCTCAGCGTGAAAACCATCAAACACTTGGGCTACAATTTAGCTGGGGCAATTTTGTCTGGTGAAGTAGAAAAGGACATGTGGAATGGCAAGGAACAGAATGGCTTATGGAAAGGCAGATGTTTTAATAACGCGTCGTCAAGTGGGAGCTTCAGATGTCTAAATTTAAATCTCTTGATATATTTAAAGAAAGTACGCTGAAGAGAAAGAATGCTCTTTTACCGAGAGAAGGAATACACACATATCTGTCTTCTGGAAGTGGCCAATGCATGTTTAAAAGCAATGATTAAAATTAAAAAACAACAACAACAAAAAACGATTATAACCTGAAGTTTGCATAGGGAATGGACAGCGTGGAAGTCTGGAGACTGGCATTGTGATCCTTGCTGTTGCCCAAACAGCACGTGACGGCAGATCTATCAGGCAGCAGAGAGAAGCAGTACAATTACAAAAGAAATTCTCAGTCCACTTAAAGATGACATTCTAATGAAAGACCATGCTATTACATGTCTTTAAATTTTTGTTTCTATAGCTTTTTCAGAAGGAACTAGTAAGGTCATTATCATACCTTATGATAATGTTACATTAAAATAAACTCCAAGCTTGCTAGCACGTTTACATTTTATGGACCGATTTTCATGAGCAAAACTATAATTGTTGGGCTTCCCTGGTGGTGCAGTGGTTGAGAGTCCGCCTACCGATGCAGGGGACACGGGTTCGTGCCCCGGTCCGGGAAGATCCCACATGCCGCGGAGCGGCTGGGCCCGTGAGCCATGGCCGCTGAGCCTGCACGTCCGGAGCCTGTGCTCCGCAATGGGAGAGGCCACGGCAGTGAGAGGCCCGCGTACCGCAAAAAACAAAAACAACAAAAACAACAAAACTATAATTGTTGTTTTTTGAAGAGAATGGCTACACATAAAGTCCCAGTGGTCCCCCAATAGGCTCGTTTATATACTCTGTTCCGTTAAGGATAATTGAAATACTTGCCACTAACACTTAATTGATAGGTTTGTAATTTTTATGGAATGTTTAAGACAACTTTTAATATAATCCAGTCCATTTCTCATGTACAAGAGCAAGCTGCAAATATTTTCCCGTCATTAATGATTTAGACCCTGTCCTTCTGCAAGGGGCAGAGGGATGATTAGGCTGGTTAAGAAAAAAAATCACTTAATCCATACCCCAAACTTGTAAAACCAAACTGGTGGACTCCTGTTTTCCTCCTTCTAAGTACTCACATGATTCAGAATGAAAAACTACGTATGAGCAATCAGAGACACCACTGCCGCAACGAATCACACCCAGATGCTTATGTCCGGTGCCTTCCAGTTAGCTGGCTCCAAATTTGCTGTTGTTGCTGCCGGCGGCAATGTGGGGACTGAAGGTTTCAAGTCCTAATAAAAACATCTTACAGACAGAAGACAATTCTTTATAAAACAAAGGCTCTAGCTGGGAGCAACAGTCTGGTCACATTTTGGGTGGCCTTGGATATTTGGCAATGAAAATGTTTTAGATAGATGGCTATAATATATATGGGTCTGTGTGTGTGTGTGTATTCCAAATATTTTCTCAGAAAACACACACACACACACAAAAATCACCGAATTTATTTTGAATGTTTCCTGAACTTTCAGGTGTAAAATAAACAAGTAAGAGTGAAACAGATCTTGTAAGTGTCTGTTAGAAAGTCAACGAGAAGGAAATATATAAAAAAATTAATGTAAGTATAAATATTGCAGCAAGAAGGCATCTCAAAAGATCACTTATTCAGGGCTTCCCTGGTGGCACAGTGGATAAGAATCCACCTGCCAGTGCAGAGGACATGGGTTCGAGCCCTGGTCCGGGAAGATCCCACATGCCATGGAGCAACTAAGCCCGTGCGCCACAACTACTGAGCCTGCGCTCTAGAGCCCACGAGCCACAGCTACTGAGCCCACGAGCCACAGCCACTGAAGCCCACACGCCTACAACCCACACTCCACAACAAGAGAAGCCACCGCCGTGAGAAGCCCACGCATACGCAACGAAGAGTAGCCCCCGCTCGCCGCAACTAGAGAAAGCCCGCACGCAGCAACGAAGACCCAACGCAGCCGAAAACAAATAAATAAAATAAGTAAATTTATTTTTTAAAATCACTTATTCAAATCCCAGATTTTCAGGCCTTTTTCTCCTCTCAAGTTCTTATTTAAGGTAACTAGATCACTGAAGAATTTGGGGATTTGCTGAGGGCCCAGAACTAGCCGGTGGTGGAAGGAAAAATGTAATGACATATAAAAGGGAATTTAAGAAATATTCTTTGATTAAGTAATTAAATGGAGGAATGAATGAATGAATGAATGACCAAATTCGTTAGGTTTTCCTGTTTTCTCTTGGGAAAATTACCTCAACCTCTGCAAACCACAGTTTCCTGGTTGGTAAACTGAGGCAGATTATACCGAAGGCTCTGCAGCTCTTCAGATCGATGTGATAAGGCAGGAATCCTATGTATGGGGTTGGCCAAAGAAGTTCGTTTGGGTTTTTCCGAGACGTCTGCTGGGAAAACCCGAACGAACTTTCTGGCCAGCCCAACATTTGCATTTTCAGAAGGTGCTGCCCCCCCACGAGCTGTGAGGATTACTCTGCTGCTTTTTGGAAATGAGTGTCAACGTCCCCGCCAGAGAGCTGTCGTTAAGCACCCACGTCTAAGGCAGAGAGGGCTTCTGTATCGGTTTTTTCCTCTACTTAACCACGTGAAGAGAAGAGGTGGTTTTGAAGCAGGAGAAACCTTTACTGTGGCCATCACCAGCACATTCCAAACATTTACGGGCACATTCTTTGAGAAGTGTAACAAACAGTTCCCCAAAATGCGCTGTACGTTCTTTTAAGTTTAGCACGTAATTCTCTCTTACCTCTGTGGAATGGGATGTATAATTTAAGATCATATGCTGTACGGGGAAAAAGTTACACAGTTCCCCTGCCACACATACACGGCCCCCCCAGGACTGCAGAACACTAACAGAGAACTTCCCAAGGCTGTGGCTACTTCCTTTCCAGATGTTACTCTCAGGGTCAAAGCCACCCACTGAATATATTTATCGCACCCTAAAACATACCAGTCATAATTTGATCACATTGCTTGTCTATAGCTCCCCCGGAAGAAGAAATATACAGGAAATTCCCAATAATCCTATATGGAAATTGTCCTAGGAAAACAGGCTCAAGAAAGGGCTGTGACAGCACTCCTAGCCAACCTGAATAATATCCAGCCCACTTATGTAGCATTTCAATTTAATATTCGTTGTGCTAGGGCTGCCTGTATTACCAATGTCAAAACACTAAAAAGTCTTATCTTTAACTTTCATGCCGGGGCTTCAAAAGAACTTTGAATTTGCATCTTACTCTAGGGAAGATGTAGCTTAAAAACATTTTTGCCCAGCTTGCTCCATTAATTTCTGAGGAAAACGCACCTACTGCTGTGAATATGACAGTTCTCAACCTTGGTGTTTTTACAGGATGTCCCTCCCCAGGGAACAGGCAGCAGCATCCTGACTTCCCCGCTGGAACCACATGCCTGCTGGGTAATCAGCTTCGCAGGCTGCAGCGGGGGGGACCTCAGTGGGATGAATCCTGTGCCCCTTGCCAGAGCCCAAGAAAAGGAGAACATCAAGCTTTGGGGGGGGGGGGATACATTTTAGGTGATCACCTGCATTCAGTGTGAAGGAGAATTTGCCGATGCCTCCGCTGGCTCAATTATTAGCAGCACTTAGTCTTTTTTATGTACTAGAAAGCTTTAACTTAAGATAATTGTCCTTATCCCCATCAAATATTTTCCCCAGATTACTTCCATTGAGTCAGGAACAAAATTCATTTTGTAATGATTATCTGACTCAGGTAGAGCTGATTTTCTATAACTCTAGGCTGAAGCCAGTGACAAGGGCACAAAAAGGATTATTTTTCAGCAGTTTTCAGCCCAGCTATGTCAGCAGATAATGGCATCTCTGATGCAGAGTGATTCTGACCTAAAACCCCTCTCATGGTTAATGTGTCTCACATCTCAAATACGCCACAGAGGCAAAAATATTCTATAGACATCGCCAGTGATTCCAGAGAGCAAAAGAACAGGTTGAGGAATTTCTGATTTTCACGCTTTCAGTCAATTAAAAGCAATTGCTCAATAAAAACCCCAGAACTTGGTTCCTTTCTTCACACGTTTTCCTGTGGAAGAGCATCAGCTAATAAACACAGAGACAGAGAATTCATTTGCACGCCTATGTTACCTTGTTAGATCCTAGAGGTCTACAGGGGCCCAAATAAAGGCGCCAAACGAAACTTCTAAGTGCTCTAACGAAGGGAAGAATAGAGGCAGCGGTTCACTGCTGTTGGAGGTTATTCAGAGGTGAGCAGGTGCCTGTCTCACTGCAAAACTAGAGAGATTAGGCTTCGGTACCTAGACAAATTACATTTAAACAAATCCTTATATTCACATATAAAATAGATCTGAGATAGGCATATTCTTTTCTGTCTTTTGCTGACTACATTGTTATTCATTTTAGGAAATTCATTGCATGATCATTTGTTTACAACAGTGTTTTACAAACTATTGGAGTCTAGAGCCTCATCAATGGGCAAGGCTGTAAGTGGAGAATTACATAGTAAGGCGTAATTCTCCACCTACAACCTTGCCCATTCCAACCAGAGCAACTACAGATTTATCTGCTTTGCACCCTAGAGTTCCATCTAAGGAAGAAAAGTTGAAAAACACTAGATAGAAAGATTGAAAATTTCAGAGTCTGGCATGGAGTAGCCACTCAATATATATGCGCCGGATAGATGAATAAAAGTATGTGGTGTGTGTACATGATCTGTGTCTTAGAATCATTTTCTAGTCTTTCATGGTATATCAGTATTAAGTGGCAAAATATATTTGTGTGCTATATTTTAAAAATTGTACCTATCAACATATTGCTGTTATATGTATGTATGCATATATATGTTTCTATAGGTACACATAATTATGTAATTACAGTCGTGACAATGCCTAAATGGCAAGAAAGTTAAGTTGAAAATGAACAGCCAGTAGGCATGTCTTGTCCCATTAGTAAATCTCAGCCATGATGGTCCAAACATATTCAAGAACAATCTTTTTGTTACTCAACAATTACCCCAGCCTGATCTGTGGTGTAACGAACATCTGTGTAAATAAGCTGATGGATCCTTGCCTTTGTGTGAAGTTTTGATATTCTGCACATTATAGGCTTTTTTGCATCAATTTTTTTCTTTCTTTCTCTCTTTTTAAAAAGTTATTTATTTATTTATTTATTTTTGGCCGTGTTGGGTCTTCATCGCTGCGCGTGGGCTTTCTCCAGTTGCGGAGAGCTGGGGCTACTCTTCGTTGCGGTGTGTGGGCTTCTCATCGGGGTGGCTTCTCTCGTTGTGGAGCATGGGCTCGAGGTGCGCGGGCTTCAGCAGTTGTGGAACGCGGGTTCAGCAGTTGTGGCTCGCGGGCTCTAGAGCGCAGGCTCAGTAGTTGTGGCGCACCGGCTTAGTTGCTCCGCGGCATGTGGGATCTTCCCGGACCAGGGCTCGAACCCGTGTCCCCTGCATTGGCAGGCGGATTCTTAACCACTGCGCCACCGGGGAAATCCTTTCTCATCAATTTTGATTTTAAAAGTGACTTCAGTAAAACACTGTTTTTCTCGATTATGAATTTTTAGCACCTGCCTCTTATGTTTCGCGCCTGATTCGAGTGCTTCAGTTATAAGCAGGATTACGCAAAATGATGTCTAGATTAGCCAAATCCAATGACCAGGGTTTGTGTGGCCACTATTCTAAAATGTGCTAACTCATCTAATTCTCATAGTAAGTTTACGAAATAGGTACTATTGTCTCTGTTTTCTGCAAGGAAACGGAGGCACAGAGAGTACAGATCACTGCCCAGGATGAATACAACGAACAGGCATGAGAGCCCAGATTCAACCCCGGCAGGCTAGCTCCAGGGCCCGTGGTCTTAGCCATTTGCTGCACTGCTACCCAAAACTTAATGAAACAAACAAACCAAAAATTGCCCCAAGCCAAAAACCTCCCAGAGGAAGCACATACCTACATCTACCACTTCTGTATGCAGTATCTGGAGAATTCCCTGCCCCTCCACACAGCCTCCAGAGGCCACCTCTCCTCTGTGCTCAGGAACTATGCCCTCATCAGTAGCTACGCTGGCCTTGTCAGCCATGGGGGGGCCTGGCAATAGGTTCTGTGGCACAAGGGGACCCTCTGGTGTTTCTCTATTCCTGCTATTTTCTGTTAAGCTGACCCTGTGTTCTGTGTTGAACAAAGAAGAAAAGCCCTTCTGCCACGGGTGTCGTATTTTGCCCCCAGGTCCCCAAGTTTTCCAGTCACTTGACTTTGTTAGATGGGCCCTCCCACCTTCTGCCATAATAGTATTACCCTATCAGGTCTCCGGTTCCCATCTCCACCTTCAACTCTCTAAAGTACTTGTACAACAGTCTTCTGCTTCCTCTTATAATCCAAGGACTATGTAAGTACTGATAAATAAGCCAACCTAGAGCCTATCACATGTTTGGACAGGTTCTTGGGCAGGTGGCCAAGGGCCTCGCACACTTTCATGGAGCTTAAAAAACAACGCTAGCATCTAAGACTTGAACCCAGGTTTTCACAAACCCAGTTTTCCAAACTTTGAACCCGAATTCAAAGTTGTGTGGGTTTGTTTGTTTCTTCCTTTGTCTGTCTTAACTTCACCACAGCTGCGTTTCAATAGCAGCTCAGTAGCCTGTGCGACCATCAATCCCATGGCTCAGGGGAAGGGTGCGTTCCTTCAGTTCCTCACTCTGCCTACAGACTGCCGCAGAACGATGCTCTAACGGCAACACCAAAAGAATCAGAATGCCAATAATATAAACAAATTAAGTGAGCAAAAAATGTGATCATCTCTGACAAAGTAGACGGAGCATTTGAGATTTTAACTGAATTACCCACTTATCTCTATTGGCATCCGGTATTGCCCGAATTTATGTACTTCAACTATGGTTGAGAAACCCAGACCGTAGTTTTTCTTTTCTTTCTGAGATACTATTTGTATTAATTATTTAAAAAAAGATACATTGCTTCACATACTTTAAAATTAACCAACAGAAGCTAATAAGACAATTTCTCATGTCAAGGAGCAGCCATGTTGAAAAATCAATGTGCAAAGCCTCTGCTTCCGTTCTCAGTAGTCAGGGCTAATGACCATTGTAAGATTATATCCAGTTTCTTTTTTTTTTTTTTCAAACTAAGCAAATTATCAACCAAATGAAAAAAAAAATCAATTATGTCAAAAGATATGATCATAACTGGGGAAATAAATTAGTTATCTCATGTCATGAGGTAAAAATTACTGGGATTTAATAGAACTTTTCACCGTATAGCCTATAGTGTTGCTACTTGGTAATCACACTTTGCATGTATGCTGCTGCTGCAGTCTGGTTTTCTAAGCCAATTATTGTAAGGAATTAAAGAAGAATAAAAAGTAATAGCAAATACTCTTAGCAAATCGTATTACTCTGGGCTGATTAATTTTGATACATTTCTAAAGAGAGTAAGGTTAAAGAAGTTTACATCTGAGATCTCTGACAGAGAAAATACTTGGTATTTAACCTTAAAATGGAAATTGGGAAGCAGAAGGGCCTCAGTAGGCTCCCATCACCGTGGGCTCGAGTGCATGTGTCCACTGCTCAAGGAGTGAAAGGATTTAAGGAACACCTTTTGGGGGGGGGAAGGGGGAGCATAACTCCCCCCCAAAATTTTTGAAAATACTGTATTTAGGAATTTTACATTTCTCATATTAGTTTATTTTCATTCATAAGGTTTTATAAAAACAAAGGAAACCATAAACAAGATGAAAAGACAACGCTCAGAATGGGAGAAAATATTTGCAAACAAAGAAACTGACAAAGAATTAACCTCCAAAAAGTGCAAGCAGCTCATGCAGCTCAATATTAAAAAAATAAACAGCCCAACCAAAAAATGGGCAGAAGACCTAAATAGACATTTCTCCAAAGAAGACATCCAGATGGCCAAGAAGCACATGAAAAGCTGCTCAACGTCACCAATCATTAGAGAAATGCAAATCAAAACTACAATGAGGTACCACCTCACACCAGTCAGAATGGCCATCATCAGAACATCTACAAACGTCAAATGCTGGAGAGGGTGTGGAGAAAAGGGAACCCTCTTGCACTGTTGGTGGGAATGTAAATTGATACAGCCACTATGGAGAACGGTAGGGCGGTTCACTAAAAAGCTAAAAATAGAATTGGTTGGAAGCATGTCACTGAGCAACCTTATAAGGTCAATTTCAACACCCAGGCTAGGCTCCCTTCCCATAGTGACCAAAAAAACACTGTGCTTCACGATTTAAAACAGCTTATTATCAGGTTTCTGATATGAAACAAATGTACCAGTTATATATTTTAGTGTGTTATAAAGGCTGGAAAATTTTTTTAAAGACAGCTTTAGGGGGAAAAAAAAAAAGCCTAAATATACCTTTTCCTCAAAATTCATTCTCTGGAAAAATTCTGCAAACTGAAAAGGACCAATCATACTTTAAAATACTTTCCTTCTATACACTTTACTCTGTGGTTGAAATTTTCTGACTTAATCTTGAAATAATTTATTTAAAACATTGGTAAACAGGACAATTTCTCTTGAATAATTTGTAGTCTTTTACAGTTGAAGTTACTTTTCGTTTTTCTCAGTTAGTAAATCTCACACTGTGAACTGGCAGGAGGAAGACACAGTCACACGTTGGGAAGGGAAACATTTCACGACCCCGTGTGCTATGTTCTGAGATGAGTTAGATAGAGCTGGACTTAATGACAAAACATCATGGAGGTTCTGCTGGTTTCTTCTACTCTATATGTGACTCTGGGGCTGTCATTAAGTGTTATTTTAAGGGTGTAAGTGTAAAGATAGCAAGTCCCAGGTATAACATTTTAACAAAGTAGAATTTCATGAACTCATTCATTTTTGGAGGAGAACTAATACAATTAATGGAAAATATGTAAAACACCGTTATCTTAAATAACAGGAAAAGAACCAGACATATTAACACTTAATTATTCGTAACAATTTTCTGGAATTGCTATTTAGGTATATTAATACAAGAGAACAGACATTTAGAAATGGCTTACAATTTTTCTGTCAGCTCTACTGTTCTGGCCATGAACTGTGACTTACTACCCTTAACTCTAATGCTATTTAAAACCGTGTCTGGATCCAATTTCTCAGAACAAAAATATACAGGTAGTTTTTGAAACAAAGTTTCGGTGAACAAATATCTTTAAAATTGATTGATTATAAATAAGCTACATTTCTGCCCAAATAGCAACGTTACAAGATATTTGAGCCAAAGTTAGAATACTGTTCCCTAATTGCCATAATAATTTCTAAAAGAAGTGATCGAAAGTCATATTTTATATATGGAGAGAAAGAAAAGAGGACTGAGTGATTCTGAGGATGAGGCTATAATGTACTATATTTCAGTTCAAGTATAAGCAGGAATATATAGTACTATTATGCAAGTAAGCATAGCAAAGTGTCACTCCAAGCCAAAATTTATGATACACCCAGAGAGAAGCAATGAAGAAATTTTGCATGACAGTTAAGAGTTACAACAGAACCATGTGACTAAAGAAATAACTTTTTTGCTCTTTGAATCAATCATTTATTGATTTTACAAAAAACAGTGACTAATTTATGTACGGACTGAAGAAAATTCTGACATCCAACTTGACATCTGAGATTTACAAACTGATATACTGAAAAGAAGCGAAAGGCACATTTACATAGAGGAGGCAAATGTCCACTGGAAGGAATCAAAACAAGTTAGTAAAATGAAGCAAGGTTTCCAAAAGCTGTGTTTGTAAGGAAAGCTGAGGGTACCCTGTGAAAAGCACGTTAAATCAGAGAGTGAAAGGCAAAATGCTGGCCAAACTAAAATGCTTATAAAAAGCTGAAATTTAGGTTGGAATGATAGAGATAGGCATTCAAATCAGGGGCTTGGCAGTGATACAGAGCGAGAACAGATCTAAGACTTCGTTTGTCTTCTATAGATCCTAGGCATTCTAGTGGGGGGGAAATTCTAGTTTCCAGCACTCATGTGTCAAACTACACAAGTGCAGTTGCTAAAGGAGGCAAGAGAACTGAAAATGGAGAGGTTGAAGAGAGCCCTACACAGATGGTGGCCAAACATGCAAGATCAGTTGTGGCTTACATTGACTGGAATTCCCATCTGGGGATGATTCATACAGAAACAGAAACTGCTCCGTTTGTCCTTGATTGAGTAAAACAAAATGCAGAAAATGTGCGTACCTTTGCAATAAATACAGACAAGGTGTAGAAGAGAAATCAAGGAAGGGAATAAAACTTGTGGGCTGACAAAGGAAGTACTTTGTCTTTTTTTTTTTCTTCTTAATTTCACATTAAATTTGGTTAATTAAGTGTGATGAAATAGAACCAAATAATGTCACTGTTTGTAAAGTGTAAGTTATTTACCCTGGCAAATCTTTAAAATATATAATGTAGGATCAATCCTGTTTCTTGAACATGATAAAGGTACCAAAAATCAGTGTGTTATCATCCAGTGACACAGATATCACTAACTTTTCTTTTTTTCTGCTCTAAAAAAAATCTCACTTGTATCACAAATATTTGAAAAAATATATATCAATGCCAATGAGTTTTCAGCTTCTTATTTATTTCTTGCTACACCGCCCTGTTCCTTTTGATTCAGGTCTTGGATTTAGAGTCTCTTTCTAGGTGTCACTTGAAGTTTACTTCCACTATTCCTCACTCATCCACTCTTAAATATATTTTTTTAAGAGGAAGGTACTTTGCAACTTGGAGTGTTTTTTTAACCCAATTTAATTATATTTCATACCCCATTAATTTTTTGGTCCACTGAAAGGAGACAATCAGTGTAATAATTAGACATCTATCACACTACATTTGTGATTTAAGAAACTTATACCTTGAATAAGATGGTAATATAAACCTATACTACTAAAACTATTACCTAGTTCCCAGTAATTAAATACAATAAAGTAAGTTCTAAATTTTTATGTAAAACAGATTGGAGGAAAACTATGAACATATCTAGCTTACTCAAATAAAGGGAAATTATTATTTTTTTTTCCTAAAAATAGCACCAATGAAATATTTTGAGAGACGCAGTAAGGAGGACCTACCACATGAGTCAGGATATCACGAATGAATTACAAAGAATAAAGGTATTGTGCTAACATGTTCAACATTTTCCTAAGTAAAAACTAGATAGAAATTTGAGAGGACTATTTTACTTCAAGCTGTAAAGGTTTGGGGGCTGTATTTCACATTTCAAGCAGTTGTTTCCCTAAACATCAATATTAAAATGTGTAATAACATGTTCTGTCTCAAGCATGAAATCAGAAAGCCGTATCAAATGCATAAACTACATAATTGTAGAGGGTTTGTTTTTCTAATATAAAAAAAGCCTAGTGATTTTTAATAGTTTAAATAATTATTACAATCTGACTGTGATGTGTTCTTCCTTCTAACTTCCCAAGTATTTCTTGTGTTATAATAACGGATTCTCAAGGAAAACACTGCGTACACAGAATCAGTTCCTGAAAAGTGTTAGGTGGCTCACACAGCACGATGCAATCACACTGTAGCATATAGTTTGCTTATAACAACATTGCCCTTAAATTCTATGCGACTCACTCAGCCTTCTTACGTGAGCGTGGTCCTCCCACGTGGCTAAGTGGATGTCAAGAATGTGACTGCTTGGGATAGGTCATGGCATGTAGGCTCTATCTGATTCACCATTTGAAAGTCAAGTGTGGAATCAATTGAGGGGTTTCAAACAAGGCATTTTAGAAGGGGAAAATGTCATTCCCCACAAAAAGCAAGAGGCACAGTGTCACAGTAGGACTTAAGTCCATCTTCTGTGACCCAGTTTTCCGCTCTGTGACGTGATGTGTACATCTAGTAATTTCCTCATCCAAACCTTCCTCCCTTTGCTGCTCACTGAAAATGCCACATTGCAGTGGTGGAGGAAAGTGGAGCTTCAGGACTGCTCTGAGGCCTTCGATATATCAATCCTGTTGACCTTTTTAAATACATGCCTATAAAATCTTACTTTTTAAAGCATAATTTTTACAGAATCTAGAATTCTGCCAGAAAAGAAACAGAACACATATAAATATCTATATGTATTCATACATTTTAAAAATAATTTATTTTGGGGGGGGTGTGGATTCTTTTGTTTCATCTCTTTGGTATGACATTTTTAGAGAAGAGAAGTTTAAGAAGAATTGATAAAAGATAATGTCTAAGTAGAGGTACTCTTTGCTTTTTAACAATCCTAGGCAACAAAATGCTGGGCTGCTCACCGTCTGAGGAATGCCTTAGTCAGTCTAACGTATCGAAATGAAAAACTAAAGACCTTGTAAGAAAGATGTGAATTCAACCAGTTTTTGTTCAGTTTTCTTTTTCTCTCAAGACATCTACATGTTTACCTGATTAAAGAATATGATAATGGAAAACCACTTTTAAAAAAGGGTTGGGTGCAAGTTTTTCAGTTTTTTAAAAGTATCTTTAAAGAGTGAAGTTGGGCCCCTACTTTAGACCATATACAGAAATTCACACAAAACGGATCATGGACAAAATGTAAGGTAAAACTATAAAACTTTCAAAAGAAAACTTAGGAGAAAATTTGCTTTGCCTTGTATTAGGCAATGGTTTCTTAGATATGACACCAAAAGGACAAGCGACTAAAACCAGATTGGCTTTGTCAAAATTAAGAACATTTATGTTTCAAAGAAAACCACCAAGAAGACGAAACGACAACCCACAGAATGAGATTAAATATTTGCAAATTATATGTCTGATAAGGGAATTTTACCTAGCATCCATAAAGAACTCTTACGACTCAACAACAGACAACACCAACAAAAACCCAGATAAAAATTGGGCAAGTAATTTGAATAAAATTTGAATAAGAAGATATATATAGCTGTCCAACAAGCACATGAGAAGATACTCAATATCGTCATTAGGAAAATGCAAATCAAAACAATACCACTGGATACCACTTTAGATTAGATACAACTTCAAACCCACTAGAATGGCTACGATAAAAAGGGTCAACAATAACAAGTGTTGATGAGGATGTGGAGAAACTGGAACCCTTGTACATTGCTCATGGATTACAAAATGACACAGCATTTTGGAAAAAGGTTTGGCAGTTTGTTGAAGTGTTAAATAATGAGTTGCCATATGATCCAGCAATTCTGTTCCTAGGCTTATACCTAAAAGAAATGAAAACATGTTCACATAAAAACTTGTACACAAATGTTCAGAGTAGCATTATTCATAATAGCCAAAAAGTATAAAGAATCTAAATGTCCATCACTTTCTGAATTGGTAAACAAAATGTGTTACATTTACACAGGGAAATATTATTTGGCCATAAAAAGGAATGAAGTACTGAGGCATGCTACAACATGGAAGAGCCTTGAAAACGTTACACTAAGTGAAAGAAGCCAGTCACAAAAGACCACATATTGTATGATTCCATTTATATGAACAGCAAATCTGTAGAGACAAAAGGTAGACTCATAGTTGCCAGGGACTAGAGGGTGGAGAGAAAAAAGCATGACTGCTAGTAAGTACAGTTTTTGTGGGGGAGGGGGGATGATGAAAATGATTTAAAATTAGACAGGGAGGATGGTGATAGTACATTCACCCTGTGAATGTACTAAAAACTACTAAATAGTACGCTTCAAAAGCTGAATCTTATGGTTATGAATTATATATCATAAAGCTGTTAGATCAAAATATTTGCTACAATTACAACAATGAAATCTTTTGTTATTTCCATTTTGATTAAAAACAATACTTTTTAAATGCAGCTCCAAAAGAAAATAAATACATAGTTATTATCCTGAAGAGAAAAAATAATCTAGTTAAAAGAGGATGGGAGGGGCTTCCCTGGTGGCGCAGCGGTTGAGAGTCCGCCTGCCGATGCAGGGGACACGGGTTCGTGCCCCGGTCCGGGAAGATCCCACGTGCCGCGGAGCGGCTGGGCCCGTGAGCCATGGCCGCTAAGCCTGTGCGTCCGGAGCCTGTGCTCCTCAGCGGGAGAGGCCACAGCGGTGAGAGGCCTGCGTACCGCAAAGAAAAAAAAAAAGAGGATGGGAAAATTGGGTTGGGTTTTGATAAGACTAATGTAGACATGGAATTTGATGACTGAATATGAAGTAGTCCTAAAACAGGAAATACACAGAATATTATAGAATAGATGGAAATGGATAGAACAGAACAGGAAAGATAAAACAGGAAACATGACAAAACCCAATAAATTGTCAAGGTGTTACAAATAGTGCTCAACCAGAATAAACATTAGGGAAGATGTGGCATTTGATGTGTATGTTAAAAGAAGGACAAGATTTTGATAGGTAGGGTGGTGGAAAAGGAAATTCCAGCCAGAGGAAATAGCATAAGGAAAGGGCCGGGGCAGGAGGGCTGTGCAGTTTTTATAAGTGGTGGTCCCTTCAGCTTTGCTAACCCATGACGCTCTTGAAGAGAAGGGTCAGACCGTGGTAATGGATTAGGTCACAGAATGTTGAGAAATGTATGTTTAATATGTGGACGAAGCAGAAACATTCAAGCTGTTTGTTACGGAGTAGGAAGTTTGACTGATTTAGTCTAGTACGGGGGGCACGGATGTGAATAAGATCCAGTCCCTACCCTCAAGGGGAACGCTATCTCCTAAGACAGAAAAGGAAACCGACACTCAGTAGGCAATGGGAAAGAAGTGTCCTAACTGACAGAATCACTATGAATGGAGATGTGCTAAATGAAACTTAACTCAGCTTGAAAAATGGGGCCACTGGTAGTTTCCCAGTGAGAATGACACATGAAATATGTCTTAAAAAAGGAAACTAAAGAAAGAGAAAAACTGTATCTGGGAATATCTGAGTAATATGGACCAGATATACCATCTGCCTTAAACAGCTATAAAACCAGACACAATACCTGAAGAAAAGGTTTTCAGACATTGGTTGAGAGGAAGCATAGGATTCTGATCCCTGACATAAGTGAAATAATGAGGGGAGTCCCACAATTGCCCAAAGTTACTGTCTGGAGGCAGTTTCCAAGCCATTACATAGAAGGAGAAATTTTTAAAAAGCTAGCTAACTCACTGAGAGTAGGAGACATAGAACTGAGTACAGAGAGTCCCAGGCAGCTGTAACATGCAGGGCAGAGTACCAAGGAGGACTCCGGAAATCTGCAGATGGGTCCTGTCCCCTTGAATCTTTAATCTGTTCATGAGAGGAAACTCCCCAAAGCTGGGGAAAGAACTACAGGAACTACAGTCCCAGCAATGGAAATTCCCGGAGGTCACTCAGGGTTAGAAAGAGCTTGTGTTTCCATCAGCTAGAGTGGAAAGACGTCATGATAGATGGAGAATATTGTAGACTTCTCAAGTGGGACATCATTTTTATACTGGCTATTAGTCCTAAAGTTGCTTTGGATCCTCCCTAACAAAGCTTAAAAGCAAATACAGAAAGGATCAAACTGACTCCAAGTACCCTAACTGCGTGGCAGAACAAGATCCAATACTTTTGTTGTAAAGGAACACAACAAAATCCAGAATCCGAAAAGGTAATCTTCATGATGTCTAGCATCCAATCCAAACTTAGTAGGCGTGCAAAGAAGTACGAAACTATGAGGCATAATTAGAAGAAACTTCAAGCAATTGAATTAACAGATACAGACAAGCGGGAAGATAGGACTAGACAGAAGAAGCGTTAAAGCAGCTATTATAAGTACGCTTCATAGACTTAAGATTGCCGAGAAGCACACAGACACCATGAGGAGAACTGTGAAAGATATAAAAAGGAAACTGAAATGGAACTTCCAAAGATGAAAGATAAGATACTGAAGTGAAAAATAAATTCGATAAGATCAACAGAATATAGTACACTGAACAGAAGAAGATCATTGACCCTGAAAACAGAGCCATAGAACAAATCCAAAATGAAGTGGAGAAAGAAGCCTGAGGGGAAAAAAAATCAAAAGAGCACCAGTGACCTGCGGAACATCAAGCTGTTTAACGTATGTGTAATGAAGTTCCAGAAAAGGAGGGGGACACACACACGAAAGTGAAGAGATTACGGCTAACATCTTTCCAAATTTGAAGGAAATCATAATCCTTCAGATCAAAGAAGTTCAATACATTTCAAATAAAATAAATGCAAATCAAATCACACCAAAGAACAACATAGCCAAATTGCTGACTATCAATGATAAAGAGAAAAAGCTTAAAAGTAGCCAGAATAGAAAGAGACGTTAGGTGTAGAGGAAGAAAGAAAAAAAAAAAAAAAAAAAAAAAAAGCAACATTTTTAAATTGCAGGGGGAAAAAAGTCAAAATAAACTTCTATATCTAGTGAAAATATTTTTCAAGCACTGATAAAATAAAGCCATTTTTTTCATATAAAATCTGAGAAGATTCATCACCAGCAGACATGCACTACAAATTATAGTAACGGATGCTTATCAAACAAAAGGAAAAGGGTAAGTGACAGAAATCTGGATGTACGGAGAAATGAAGGCACATAGAAAAAACTTTCTTTAATTTTAATCTTTTTAGAAGATGCTGCCTCTTCAAAATAAAACAGAGTAATGATGTACTGTGGAGTTCATAACGCATGTAAAAATTAAAACGTATGATAGCATTAGCACAAAGGACAGGAGGGAGGACATGAAGGAACAGTGTTGTGAGTTTCTCACACAACATGTGAAGTGGTAGAATGTGGCTGAAAGCTGTCTGTGACAAATGTAAGCCCTAGATCAACCACTTAAAAAAGAAGAAAGAACTATAGCTAGTAAGCCGACAGCAGAGATAAAATGTAATACAGAAAATACTCATTTAAACCACACTAAGGCAGGGAAAAAAGATAAAAAGAAACAAAAACAGCTGGTCAACTGGAAAAATACAGTAAACTGGGAATTTTTCACCTAATTATTTCAACAATGACATTAAATATAAATATATATTTTATAACCTATAAAAATATAAATAAAAGTAGATGCTGATTAAAAGCCAGAGGTTGTCAGATTGTATAAAAAAGCAACACCCAAATATATGCTGTTTATAACAGACCTACAGATCAATCATATTAATGGTGAAAGACAGAGTGTTTTCTCCCTAAGCTCAGTAATATAAGGCATCGTTGTCTACTTCTCCATCTCTATTCAAATTTGTACTGGAAGTCCAAGATTTGAAACAAGAAGTAAAACTCGTTCTGTTCACAGATGGAATGATTACCTATTCAATTATCCTGCAGAATATACAAAATAGTTCCCACAACTAATAAACGAGTTTTTTGAATGTCACAGAATACAGTATCAATATACAAACATCAATTGTATTTCTATGTATTAGCAACAAATAGAAATGAAATTTATAACTGTCTCATTTAAAATAGCATCAATATCATGTCATATGTAGAGATAAATTTAAAAAAAATATGTCCAAGATACTGAAAACTATAAAACATTGCTAAATAGAAGACCCAAATAAACGAACAGGGATGAAGAGACATAGTAACATTAAGGTGTCAATTCTCCCCAGATTGATTTCTGTTTTCAATGTGATTCCAATCAAAATTCCAACAGGTTTTCAAGCTTAAAAGGCTGATTCTAAAATTTATAGGGCAATGCAAGGGTACTACAGTGACCAAAATAGCTTTCAAAAAGAAAAACAAAGCTGGAGGATCTATATTACCTGATTTCAAGATGTACTATAAAGCTACAGTAATTAAGACAATATGTGGTATTGGCATAAAAATAAAGATCAATGGAACAGATCGATAGCCTACAAATAGACCCATTCTTATATGACCAATTGATTTTTAGCAGAGTCCCAGGACATTCAGTGAGGAAAGGAAATACTTTTCAACATATGGTACAGGAACAACTGGATATCCATATGTAAAAACACTGCCTCTTACCTTGTACCATATATATCAAGCAACTTGAAAGGAATCAGAAATCCGAATAAAACCCCCCAAATTATGTAACGTCTAAAAGAAAGCACAGGTGAAAACATTTGTGAACTCAGATTAGACAAAGATTTCTTAAACAGGACACACAAAAGTAATTTTTTAAATGATAAGCTCTACTTAATCAACATTTAAAACTTGTGCTCTTCAAAAGCACAACCATTAAGAAAATGAAAAGGCAAGTCAGGTACTGAGAAAAATATTTGCAGAACTGATATCTGATAGATTTATTCAGAAAGCACGAAGTACCAAATAATAATAAGACAAATAACTATTTTTAAATGGACGAAAGACTTGAACAGGTATTTTATAAAACGAGATATCCCAACATCCAATAAGCACATAAAAACATTCAATGTCATTAGTCATCAGGACCCAATTAAGACCACCGTGAGTACACACATTTAAGAGTGGCTGAAGTTAAGAGGACTGACATACCAAGTTTTGGTGCAAATGTGGCGCAGATGAAAGTCTCACATGTGGCTCATGCAAATGCAAAGTGCTATATTTGGAAAACTATTTGTCGACTACTTAAAAGTAAATATACACTTACAATAAGATACGTAAGTGCCATTTTCTATCCATTTACCCACGGGAAATAAAAATATAGATCCACACAAACACTTGTTCTCCAATTCCCGTGGCAGATTATTCAAAATACGCCCCGCCAAGCGGAGTACAACTTAAATACCCCTCCACTGATGAATGGATAAACAAGTCAAGTACACCCAGTCAAAGAAACACTGCTCGGCAATAAAAAGTATTGACCCACCGATACATGCAAGGAAGGAGAGTACTTCCGGCAGATAATATTAGCTAGAGCAAAGCATCAGATGGATTGGACTGGTGAGGCATTCCGTGGAAAGAGTGGGGAGGTCAAGTGGTAAGTAAGACCCCAAACTGAGGTTGGACCAGGAGTGAGGGAACATACAAAGTGTCTGTCTGTGCATTCAATGGCCGTTTGAGTCAGCTGTAGCTCTATGCAGCTGATATGTAGCTGTAAAGAGATTTCTTGTTTTTTCACAAATCGGATTTGTTCACAGCAAATTCACTCAAGGAGCTTATAACAATGCACCTTCAATGCAAAAATGAGAATAATGGGCTATTTGGCCACATTTTGGGCTTAGATTGTGACCTAAAATATGTGGCTTTCAGAAAACAAAATAGGCCACTGTTCTAAAAGTGAAAACCCTCACTTTTACATCAAGTCTTTCTTCCTGACTCTGAAGGGCAGTAATATTCCATCTTATAACACAATTTAAGATATGTTACTTTCCTCTAGCCCTCATTTCAGATTCTTTGTCAATACTGAAAAGAATGTATTGTCTTCCCAATGCAAAAATGGGCAGAAGACCTAAACAGACATTTCTCCAAAGAAGATACACAGACTGCCAACAAACACATGAAAGGATGCTCAACATCACAAATCATTAGAGAAATGCAAATCAAAACTACAATGAGGTATCACCTCACACCAGTCAGAATGGCCATCATCAAAAAATCTACAAACAATAAATGCTGGAGAGGGTGTGGAGAAAAGTGAACCCTCTTGCACTGTTGGTGGGAAGGTAAATTGATACCGCCACTGTGGAGAACAGTATGGAGGTTCCAGAAAAAACTAAACATAGAACTACCATACGACCCAGCAATCCCACTACTGGGCATACACCCTGAGAAAACCATCATTCAAAAAGACACATGCACCCCAATGTTCACTGCAGCTCTGTTTACAACAGCCAGGTCATGGAAGCAACCTATGTGTCCATCAACAGATGAATGGATAAAGAAGATGTGGCACATATACACAATGGAATATTACTCAGCCATAAAAAGAAATGAAATTGAGTTATCTGTAGTGAGGCAGATGGACCTAGAGTCTGTCATACAGAGTGAAGTTAGTCAGAAAGAGAAAAACAAATACCGTATGTTAATGCATATATATGGAATCTAAAAAAAAAAAAAAAAAAAAAAAGGTTCTGGAGAACCTACGGGCAGGACAGGAATAAAGACGCAGACGTAGAGAATGGACTTGAGGACACGGGGAGGGGGGAGGGTAAGCTGGGACGAAGTGAGAGAGTGGCATGGACATATATACACTACCAAATGTAAAATAGATAGCTAGTGGGAAGAAGCCGCATAGCACAAGGAGATCAGCTCGGTGCTTTGTGACCACCTAGAGGGGTGGGATAGGGAGAGTGGGAGGGAGATGCAAGAGGGAGGAGATATGGGGATATATGTGTATGTAGAGCTGATTCACTTTGTTATACAGCAGCAACTAACACACCATTGTAAAGCAATTATACTCCAATAAAGATGTTAAAAAAAAAAAACAGAATTGTCTTGATTTTTTAAGCTAACATTATATAGGAAAACACAGGTTTGCAAGATTAGAAGGTTATTATTCCCTTTATAAATCATTTGCTGTACACTAGGGTTCATTTAGGATACTTTATAATGTGAACTCCAATAGTTATTTAGAATTTTACATTAACAGACAAATATGTCGAAGACATACAGCATAAAGCAATGTATATTTACACTTAATTTTAAATTTAAAAGAAAGCTATGTACTTAATTTTAAATTTAAAAGAAAGCTATGCCGTGGCCATAAGATAACTAAATAAAAGTAATTTCCTACCTCTATTTCACACAGAAAGTCAAGAATGGAATTCACACCTAGAATTTGGTATTCCTTACGTGTAATCTTTTAAAAAATTGTAAGTCATTTAATTACATTCTTCTGCATGAGATATTAAAATGTGAGAATAACAACTTAGAATCAATTTTATTTCTTCTTTAGAATCCTTATACTTGATTTTTTTTCTTTGTAACTGAGCATTTTTTGGGCAGCTGACTTCTTTATTTTGAATATAACTCTTATTTCACATATTTATTTCACATAAAGGGAAAATCAATGAAAATAGCATGAAGAGCCCCAGTAAGCCTGTTTTTGATGAATTATGTCCTTAAAGATATACCCAGTATGTGGTTCAGAATGTAGTGATTACTAACGACTGTTTCCGTGATGTCAATAATGCACTATTCTCTTGAACTTCCCCTGAAGTGACAGGGTTTAATCAAGAGAGCCCTAAACAATAAATTGACTGCCAAGAAGGAGACAGAATAATGAAATTGACTCAAAGTTCTAAAATAAATACTGATTCTAAACTTGAGGAAGACATATCGACGTCTCTGTTTGCTCTGCCTTTTTTTGACTTGTATCTTTCATAATAAGCTGCTTTCCGGAGGGATTATTGCTTCACCAGGTTTAAGCTCCTACAGAGCCTATGGACATTTACTACCTTTCTACATGCTATTCAATATTAAGAAATTTAAAACAACTAGAATTTATTTTAAAATGCCACTTTTACTATTTTAAATCATTTTTCTATCATATAACCCTTGAATAAACTCTCCCTATTAGGTTTAGTTCGCTGTCTCCCGTTCTGCTTTGTTTCACTGCCAATTAAGTGACTGAGAGACCGGACACTTTTAAAGCCTTGCTCCAAAGAAGATCATCCCTCCCTGTGCAATGCTCTCTATTAGATGGGAAACCATTTCTCTGCTGAATGTTCAAACCACAAATAAATTTCCCCAATTCAAGAAGTGAGCTATACAGAGTTGTATTCTTTTCAAAACGTCTCTACCATTCTGTGGGTAGTTCGGAATTAAATTTCTTAATTATTCAGAGAATGTAGACTCTTCTATTAAACCTGTTAACCTATTTTCTAGACTTCAAAATTCCTAATATATTTTTTATTCAAAATATTTTCTAAAATATCTTAAACAAAAGTTTGAACAATACATTTCTAGTCCCACTTTAAAATCTATCACTCACACAATCGTATCTGTGACCTTCATTTGGCACTATAATTTTTTGACAATACAGAATCTCAGCACCAGTATTACCTACCTATTTCATCATCTTGCTCCCATTTCTCCATCTTGCCCACGAGTTTGTCACGATAGAAGCTTTGTTACGCTAGCTTAGAATCCCGACTCCTGCTGTGTCAGTCTAAAAACTATCGAAGAAAAATGACGCATTGTGACAAAATATGTTCTAGCAGTTCTACCGCATTTTCTAAGACCTCATAAATCATTTGTTCACTCCTTGGTTTTAAACTCTTAACTTGCAATGAATAAGTTAATGGTCCAGGGCTGTCTAGACAATCCAAGGATGAATTGAGGCTTCATACGTCGGTGATGAAAATACTGGCTTTGGCATCTGACAGAATTCAGACCTCAGACCTGTCACTTAATAGCTCTTTTTCACCAAGCCAATCCTTCTTCGTATCATTTTTTAAAACAATATGAAAATAAGGGGCAATAGTTAGTGAATGACAATGAAATGAGTTACGCCACATACAGTGTCTACAGGATTTTTCAGTAGAGAAGTGCTCAGTCAGTGCTACCGGCCTTTCTCCTTGCCATCATAATACAAGAATAGTAGTTTGCTAATGCTGTATCTTATTTCTATTGTTGGGAAAGACCATTCTACAATCTCTTCTACTTAATTCTTTTGTTAGGACAATCTGGCCATTAAAATAAAAGAAGTTAAATCCACTATGTCAGAATTTTGAGCTTTTTTTTTTTTCTGTTAACTTTTTCTTTTTTTTAAATTGAAATGACTATATATTGCAAGAATAAGCTAATTGTACGTCTTTGCAGCTGATACTGTTTTGTTCCATAAGATCCGCACCACTTTCACCCATATTACATGTAAGCTACCAGATACTATTTAATTTAATTATAATTTTAAAAGACGGAAGTTTTGCTCACATGATTGGTTTCCTGCTGGGCATGACATCTTAAAAAGTGATTCATTTAAATAATAATCCAATTATTAAACTTTGAAAAACTAGGTCTTTCAAATATGTATCTATGGGATTTAATGTTTTATAAACCTTTGCCAAATGTTACTCAAGCATCTTTTTATCATATTTGAAATGTTGCCAGATGAAGGCCTCTGCTCAGCAGGCAGGACGTGGGGATGTTAAGAACTTTCATCGTTTCTAAGACTGATGACTGTAATTCACATTATCCATGCCCCCAGCCAAGTGCGCCAGAAAACATCACTTGCAATGCATGGAGCAAAGGATGCTCTCTCTCCTCCCTCAGTTTAGATTCACAGGCTGTCTCTCTCCTGCACCTGCTTTCCACACCTAACACTGCTTCTAGAAGATAAACAAACAACATGTCTCTTAGCAACCTACGGCAAGTTCCCTTTTTGTACCATTTTACATTAAGACATGGCTTAGCACCTACTTTGATCCAAGTTCTGATTCCGGGGCTGGGGATACAGAATGTATTCGATAAGGTTACTTGTTCACTATCTAGAGGTTGGAATGAGAATAAACTGTGGGCTGGAAGATACAGAAATTTGGGGCTGGAGATAGTTTGAGATGAACGTGCCAGTTAGACGTAGAGCCTGGGCACCTGGAGGGGCGTTTCCGAATGTGTGACGTCATAGAGGCAGGACGGAGCCTCAAGAAGCCTTTTACACTTCTTGGAGCTCGAACAGTAGCACATGAGATGGATTATACATTAAAATAACAACAACAACAATAATGTGAGTGGCTTCTACTCACTAAATACTTCATATGTGACAGGTAACGCCAGCTGGTTCTACGTACATTACTTCCATTGATCTTCACAATCCCACACTGAAACTTATTATTTTTATTCCCATTTCACAGATGAGGGAGCGTGAAGCGCAGAGACGTTAATTCACACCCACAATCACCAGCCAGTGGTAGAGCCACTATAGCCACATTTCAAAGCCACTGCCCTCAGATCGCTGAGCCAGAAGACTCTCGTGCCAATCTTCTAAGACTTTGAATATTCCTGGCCCAGGGAGCTAACGAAGGACTCGACTCTCACAACATATTGAGGCCTCACTATGGGACTGATGGGCCAGCTAGTTGGACACAAGACTGACTATTTCCACTCCAACCATGCAACACATATATGAAGCAAGGAGAGGACATATATGAACATATATGAAGCAAGGAGAGGACGGTGCTATTTATGGAAGAGTAGTACTCTGTTCCACACAACTCCAGGACATCACCCTTTCTATCCTCGTGTGGGAAAAACTACTCTTTGAGTCCATGCTACCTAGCGATGCCTCTCTTAACCTCTACTGTTCGCTGTCAGCTGCTAAACCTCTGGATATGGCTCTTCACTATTATAAGATCTTGTCCGCCGGCTCTTCCCAGCCTACCGCTGCCAGCACAGGACAGCATGGTCAGGCCCCTGTTTCCTGATACTCACATTTTCAGTGACCGTTTCCTTCACTCCATCTCATCCACCACTCTCAGAGTCACAGAACAGAACATCCCTTCCTGAAGCTCTACTTTGAAACGTTAAATCAGACCTTCTCCTGTCTCACCTCCAGCCTCTCTCTACCTACCCTGTTTGCTCAGTTCCTCTCACTAAATCTATTATTTGACTGCATCAGGACTATGGTTTCCCATCCTGGTTACTATCCACAGCCCCACACATGCATCATTCCCTTACCACCCTCTTGCATTCTCAGGCTCTTTTGTTCATTACATACTATTTGGAAAATTTCATCCTGGATTAATACCATATGTGAGTTTTCCTGCTGGGAAGCTTCTGGAGAAAATCATGCAGTCCTCTGAACATTCATAGTCATCAACCTTAATAAGCTCTCAGCAACGCTGGGCAATCTCACTGAATTTCTCTAGCTGTTATTCTTTTCCATTCAATGCAATGATTATTTCCAACACTGTTTACTTGCTTCGTCCCCATGGCTGTGTTTGCTCAATGTACTCTCAACACCATCCTCCCCGGTGTAGCAAATACTTCAAACTCCTGCCACTGAACCAACAGAGCCTCTTAGTACATGTATCCGCCCTTCCCTCTTCTTCTCCTGATACACTAGCAGAGACATTCCTTTTCCTTTGTAAAACCATTTCCTAATATAATAAGTTTGAATGTTTAAAACGTCTTGAATATGCTTAGTAGTCGCACAAAATAATCCCTTACATCAGTACTGCTCTCCCTCGGCTGCCCTTCAGTATCACTCGGGAGCTTTTAAAGCCCCCAATACTCTGGATAAAACCCGGTCCAGTTAAATCAGTACCTCTAGGAATGGAAACCAGGCATTTGTATTTTATACAGCTTCCCAGGTGACTGTCCTATGTAGACAAGGATGGAAACCACTGAGGAAGATCCTAACACACGACGAGGCTTCAAGCTAACTTGGAAATTTTCTCAGCAAAAAAGATGAAGATGTGAGTTAAATCAAAACATGAATTTCATTATTGAGACATTAATTAAAATGTCTTTATTCAAGAAAAAAATACCTTTTTCTACACCGGATTGCTGGATCCCATCCGTGCCTATTTTTTCAGGAATTCTGTACTATCACTAAAGCAAAAAAAAACAAACAAAACAAACCTCTGCTTATTTCCCATCTTTCCCTTCATGCATTCCTATTCATCTCCTCAATTTCACAGCCAAATCTGCAAAGAGTTGTCTGCATTTGTCGCTCCGTTTTCTTCCTCTGTCATTCACGGAACAACCTTCTTTCATCTGGATTTTGCCCCACTCCTCTATCAAAACTCTGGTGCAAAGGCTACCAGTGATGTTCTTGGTGTTTCACTCAAGGGGATGCTCCGTACTCTTCATTCCGCTGACCTTCCGGCACTGTGTGGAAACACTCTCTCCTCGCCTTGGCGTCCATGACGCTTCGCGCTGCTCGTCCCCACCTCCTTCTCTGTCTCTTCCTCAACAGTCTCCTTCCCAACTGCCCCCCCTGCGTCCAACGGCTGAAGTTCAGAGTCCTTTAGATTCTTTCCGCCTAGGACTTTCCTCTTTATCTCCCTGTGTGCTCTCTCCAAGCAACCTCATCCTCTATCAAGACTTCAATTACCATTTGAAAGCCAATGACTCCAAATTCAGACCTTTGGTCCAGATTCCTGAGCTTCAGAACTATATACAGAGCTTTCTTTGGGATCCACCCCTTTTAGATACGTTGTAGCCACTTCAAACTGAACATAAGAATCAGAAACACCACCTTGTCTCTCCAGCCAGAAACATGAGAGTCATTTTGGCCCTCTGACCTCTAACCCATCTGGTCCATTCTCCTTCTTAACCAGCCATGACCACCACGGACTGGTCTCCGTCTCCCCAGGGGACCCCTACGACGTCACCCGCTTCCCCTCCCTGAACTGGTGTAACATTTTCCAAACTGGTCTTCCCATAGCCTCTCCTCTCCATGTCTGTTTCGTTCTTCGCACATTTATCAGAGTGATGATTTTTAATAGAAATCTGACCTCATCACTCCTTTGCCTAAAAATCCCCAATGGTTTCTCATTGCACTTAGAATAATGATCAAATTTCTTTAATGGGGTCTGTGAGGCCCTGGACGACCTGTCCTTCACGCACTGCTCCAGGGCGATCTCTACCTACTCTCTGCTCTTCACTGGGCCCCTCTCAGGTCAACAAGTGTGCCAAGCAGCTCCCCACCTTAAGAACTTTGTGTTCTTTCCACGGCCCACTCCTTTCCCCAAGCTTCAAGTCTGCTCAAATACTGGATTCCCTATGTGCCCCTCCTTCCCCTATGACAAGGGCAGATTAGCCTATTGCAAAATCCAGGTAAGACTGTGTGCTTTACTTTTTACATCGATCAGAACAACTTGTAATGAGAGCACAGCGTAGATGTAAGTTTCATGTTCCTCAGCACCTAGCAACCAAGTTCCTGGCACATAAATATTTGTTAAGTGGAAGAATGCTGCTTTCATTAAGCTTCCTTAACTAAAGACTAAAATTACTTCTCTCATGTGTTTCTTTTGTTGCCATTATTCAGATTAATTACAGTCTATAACTGAGAATTATTACAGAGGCATATCCAAAGTGAGACTTTCATTCTCCTTTGTGACACCACGTGTTATGGAAACATTAGCTCTAGAATAAAGCATCCTAGCTTAAGAATGGAGATTCAAGAGGTGCAGCGTGGTGTTTCCTGTGCTTTCTACTAAAGAAGGGTTGTCAAAACATGAACAGAAATTTAAATGACAATAGAAGAATCTGAGAAACTGGTGTCATCTGAATAAGTCAGGTCACATTCTGAACGGGATGCTCAAGTTCCCAGATGGGCAAAGTGATCCTGAATTGCTACCTCTCTTCTTACCCATGGCAAATTCCCACGATCCAGAGGACAATAAAATCATTGGAGGGGAAAAGGAACAGATGCTCTTTTCTTTTTAAAACATTTCTGTTCCTCGTAAGAAAGCAGCTGTGTTCCTTCAAGAGTTGTTTTATTTCTGCAGAATGACTCTGAAAGTGTTTGCAGTGAATATTACTCAAGTAACTAGCTCCAAAAATGCTCTCCTAAAGAAGAGAACCCATTGTATTTATGGCTTAACAGTACTTATAAAACACACATTTGGTTACTAATGAGACGGTGACGATATCAGACAGAAAGTGGTTTGGATATTCAGAGTTTTGAAGGCTTTCAGTGGTATCCTTGCTATGTCATGTTTTTATACCCATTAATGCAACATCCAGTTAGTGAATGAGGATGCTACTTCAATACAGCACTCCTCCTACATGTTAATTAGCAGCCCAATGATGAACAGTTTGCCTTAAAAGTGTGCAGAAGGACGTAAGTGACAGGTTTTCTTTTCATTACATTTTTATATAATGTGTTTAACTAAAAATGTACCATCTCTCTTTGCTCTGAAAGGAAATTCTTCCTTAATGTTACTTAATTTCTGAAAAACTGGAGTTTTGTCAATGAAAAAATGTGAAGACTTCGATTTTGTGGTTCAAATGCCAAATAAAAGGAATCGTCTCATTAATTACATGTGTTTTCTAATCTTGAACTCTGCTTTTATTGAAATCTAATTTCCCCATAATAATTTTATTACTCATTTTCTCCTCCTTTTTTCAAATAATTAGATTGCCCAAATTACTTATCTGCAAAGTCACATGTATCCTATGTTGATAGGCAGAAATCCCATCTCAGGAAGATTGCTGACAGTGAGTAGTTAGCTCAGTTCATTTAGAAATGATGTATTTCATTAAGATATAAGCATATATCTTAACGACAGCAGAAAACCCGCACTTCCTTTATTTGCCAAAGCACCCATGCTCTTAATTTCAGGAGGTTATTTTTGGTTTCTAGTAATTTGGAAAAAGGTAATAGGTGAAAAAGTCAGAAAATAAAGTGTAAAAGTATGGTGTCAAGTGCTAGCTATATATAACACCTATAAAACACACAGAAAAGTCGATTTGCATTCCAATAACACCTGTGACATTTAGACGTTCTACACAATTCCTGCTTTCAATCTTTGCCTGCATCACATTCTAGTATTATTCTCTCTAAATACAGTCAGAGACCTTTAAATAGTCAAGTACTCAGAGGGTATACAGTGCAGCAAATAGTAATTTTTTATGCTTTTATACTTTTTGTAATTCACGTTCAGAGGAACTTAGAAAAGTTCAAAAAACTTTAAGTGACCATGGTTCAAAAAAAAAAAAAAGAAAAAGAAAATTGCAGACTTAGGTTTACTTTACAATATATTTACAATCAGCATGCCCCCCCAAATTCTAACAATAAAAATTATATTTCTGTGTCATATCTTCGGGAATAGACTTGCTTTTATGTAGAGGGGCAGGACCTGCTCGTTGACAAAGCAAATACCCTTGATTTCCATTTTACAACCGCACAGGCATAGGACAGATTTTCATTCACAGAGTTCATTACACATTTGTTACAGTTTTTTTTTTTTTTTTGGTCTGGTAACATTTATCTTTCTTGTTTTATGAACCAGAGCTATTTTATGTTTTCTGCCTCTTCTATATAAAATTCTCATAAATAATTACTGGATTTCAAAGGCTCCTGGCAGCCGGACACTTGATAACAGCTATTCTAACCGATGCTAAAAGAACTATGACGGTGGAGTTACAGACTTACACAGTAGTCTGATTATTTCTCCTCTCTCCTTCCATCCTTGTCTCCTCCCTCCTCCCTTTCTTCCTTCCCTCCTTTCTTTCTTCTTGTGAGTTGGCATTTGCAACACTGCACACTCGTGCGCAAAGAGGAGGTGAGATGTCATTTCTCTTCTGAAATACTATGGCTATAGGCAGGGTGCAGAAAAAAGTGTACGAAGAAAAGGAAGATGTTTGACAGTTTGTTAGAAAGTTATGTATGAAAGGATGACGGGATTGACTAGAAAATCAGAAAACAAGTTTCTCCCGAAGACAGGGCTATCAAAGCGCCTGGCCTCGCATGGGTACTCACCACATCTGTGTCTTCCCAGGGGATCGTTCTGGACCTCCACGTAGGCCAGCTGCCAGCAGAGTCAGCGCACTGGGCCTGGGCCCCCTGGCTCTGCCCTGCGGAGAACGGTGGCCACCTTGCCTTCCCGGGAAGCACCTCTTCTTAGGAAACAGCTCTTGGCCTGCAGAGAGAAGGCATTCCTTACACAGGGACCCACAAGCCACTATGACTGTACACGAACAGTTCACATACATAAACTCCATTTCTGTTGGTAATTGTTACACATAAACATTTATAATTACATGAGCTTTTTTCTCTGGAAAAGAGGAATAACTAGATGAATGTGATATAACTATGCATGTGTAGATATATAACATTCACTAAAGATACAAATAAAATCCTGAAGACGTATCTGGCAGGCTGACTATAGTTAGTAGTGGATCCACCAAAACTCTGGCCCTGGTCTTCTCGGCACTGGGTTTAATTTTCTTAGGATATTCAAACAACACAACATTCAAGTATAGTATGACCGTGTATTGGGGTATATCTAGCGTGTTCACTTTACAGTAACACACATCATGGATTCTGAGAGCAAATGGAAAAAATTTCAACTTTATGGGGAAAAAGAGAACTTTCCTTTGTACAATGATAGACTATATTACTTCCAGAAGAGTAAGAGAGACGACAGAACTGTTGTGGGCACTACATCAGGGTAAGAATCAAGCAACTTCTGCCCCTCATTCCTCTGCCACACGGAAGGTGGAATAACTTATTTGATTAGTGAGTTTACAAAAGAACCCGGACTAATTTAGGGCAGACGCTTCCCATCCCCTTCTCTTGGGAGCCGCCTCTCCTCTGAAAATGTAAGTTCTTTTCTGTTTTCCCATACGCCACAAGCTTACTCAGGGGGACGTGCTACCAATGATGGGGGCGGGGGGCAAGGCCATAGTTGGGAGTGTAGGTTCAGTTCACAGAGTGGTAATGGTGCCCAACGTTTGGTACCATGGTCACGGTCTCTCTCCTCGTCCACCTCTCCGATCTCATTTGTGTGTATCTCCCTAACACACACCATCACACTCCAACCGGAATAGCCTTCTTCCAGCTTGTGGCTACACTGTTCTCTTTACTGCATCAGGAGCCTTGTATAGGCACCTTCTGCCTGGCATGCTCTTCCCATTAATTTTCACATAGCGGGCTCCATATCCCCTTTCAGTCCTGATCTGAACGTCCTCTGCTAGCTAGCCTTCCTGACCACCCTATCTAAATACCAGCCTTCTCTCCACTACTGAATATTACAGTCCTCTGTTCCTTTTCTTCTATTTATTTGTTTGTTTGTTTATTTATTTGGCTGTACCGGCTCTTAGTTGCAGTATGCGAACTCTGGGTTGCAGCGTGTGGGATCCAGTTCCCTGACCAGGGATCAAACCCGGACCCCGTGCACTGGGAGCACGAAGTCTTAGCCACTGGACCACCAGGGAAGTCCCCAGTTTCTTCTAAATTAACATAACCCGGCATTATATTGTGGTCCTTTTGTTGGTGTAACTTCCCTCCCCCGGACTCCAAGATTCATGAGGTGGGGGATCATGGTTGTTTCAGTTGTAACTATAAAATGGTAAATATTCACTCAACATTTCTAGAATAAATGATTGAAAAGACATTGGTAGACATGGAATCTTAAAATACATTTAATTTCTGGGAAATATTAAGAGGGACATAATAGTTTAAGATCATCATCAGATATCTTTGAAATGAGCGTATAGGAACTGCGGTGTTTAAATGATACTATCTTCACAGATCAAACACAAGAACGCCCAGATGATAAAAAAGAAATGCTTTGCTGTGTGGCCTGATGCTAGCATCTAATAATACATCTGGAGATGGTGTCTACCATTTACCAGCGTGTACTTGGGAAACTTTGACAAGGGAAAGTGTTTTCATAGAAAATACAGTATTCATCGAGTACTGCCATTCGGTTCCAGCACTAGAGACATTCTCCAAAGATATTCCGAGGAGCCGAGTAGAAGACTCAACAGTCAGCTGCCACGCGCTCTTCGGAAGACCGACGGGCAGAGTGTGGGGCCAGCACGACCTAAGTTTTCAGACCGCTCAACAGAGCGGGGACGTCAAACCCTTCAAGCGGCCTTCCTCAAGACGGAGCTTAGCAGCAGCCGCAACCGTGATGGTGGCAACAGCCCTGGAGACAGTGGCGGCAATGCCAAGCAGACCTGGCACCCTCAGAACAGGGAACAAAGTCACGACCCTTAAGTGTCATAAGATAACGAGGTTTGATGGGTGGCAGTTCACTTTGCAGATGAGGTTTTAGTAATTACATTTGCCAAGGACGGCTTTCTCTGCTTAGAATCGATTGTACAGCCTCTAGTAGAGCCTCTACGAACAGGAAGGATACAGCAGCAAACAGGATTTCTGAAAACAAACACAATCTGAAACCCATTTCTGAGTAAACTAAAACTACATAGGAACAAAATAGAGTCACCTTTGTCCAGGGAGGGCAAGGCCCTGCAGCTGTCTCAGGTGGCCCAGCCTCAGACTCTGGGCTCCACGGTCACCGGCAGGGGTGAAGTTTGTGACCTTCTTTGGTACCAGACTTGCCCTGATGGCAACGAAATGCTACACTAAGCTAGGCAGGAAGGTTTGCAAGAGACGCCGAACAAACTAAAATTGGGTTGAACACTGCCCCAAAGGACCAGAGCTTACCAAGGGACTCACAAGGCAATCTGTTTAAAAATTCCTGGAAATTCCCCGGCGGTCCAGTGGTTAGGACCCCCGTGCTTTCACTGCTGAGGGCTTGGGTTCGATCCCTGGTTGGAGAACTAAGATCCCACAAGCCCCCAGTGCAGCCAAAAAGAAAAACAAAAAAACCCCAAACAAAACAAAACAGAATTCCTTGAGCAAAGAGCCACGCAGATGGATTATGTACTCTCAACCTCTGGATTCTGGTAGGATTTGGCATATGCCGCTTAGAGAGGGATTCAAACTAGCATGCAGGCGTATTACCCCCCAGGACAGTCTTGAAGGTCCTGAAGTGTGACTTTGAACATGTGCGCAACTGGTGTCCAACTAGATTAAAGATCTACCGGCAGTTCATGTTTCATAGATGCTTATATTATAAACATGAGTCCAGTTATTATTAAACTCAGTGCTTTGTGATAGTAAGTTATCAAGTAACAGTCAGCAAAATACAGATAACAGAATAAAATATATAACATATACTAAAATACAAATATATAAAATAGAAAGATGTTTTAATAAAAAGACAAGTGTGTATGTAATATAAACATAATATATATAGATCTAAAATATATTTATAAACTAAATATATGCATTTATGGATATATATTTTTCATCATGAAAAAATATATATATTCCTGAAGACAGTGAGAAGGATCTCTCTCTGCAACTATGCACTTCAGCTCCCCCTTGCAGTCGTTTTTTCCCCAAATCTCAGGAACTTAAAATTATTAAAAAAAATGAAAACTACATCAATACAATTTTAAGCTCTGAACATATGCAAAGCATTATGGGATTCAAAAAAATATATGATATTGGAACTTGTTTTAGAATGTACTTCATTGCATTATTTATTTTCCTGGGTAGATACGTGTGTGTACATACCCAGAGCACCTTAATATGCTTTATTTCCAAAGTATGTGCTCCTGGAAAGACTCCTGCTAATAAAGTACGTGTGACAAAATGCTATATTTGAGCTTTCACGTCATCCTCTCAGGATCTGGATGCCAGCCTGCAATGGAGATTATAGCTAAATAAATGACTCAATAGTCAAGTCTGGAAATGGGCATATTTAGCTCTCAGGGTAATGGTAACTTCACTGCGGTATTAGTAATCTCATCAACTTTTTGGTTAGGATGGATAACTAACTAGCTTTTAGTATGTAAATCACCAGCGAAAACGGTTTACAGAAAATGGGTCAGGTTAGAGATGTAAATGAGGCCTAAAATGTCCCATTAGGTTTTGAATTGCCTTTTTTTTTTTTTTTTCCCCCTAAGCATTATAAATCTTGCAAGCTTTGGGGGTAATTTTCTTGCTTGAAGAGGCTAGTAAGGTCTTTCCCAATAAGAAACGAACAAAAATACTTCTGAAAACTAATTCTGCTTGAAAAAAATAGAGCAACTTGAATACTGAAGTATAGTTTTTAGATAAGTTGTACAGACCACAGGCACAGATTTTGCAAAGGACACAGTGTGGAGAGGTATCATTCAATGGCCCTCGTTTAAAATCAATTGTATATTTGAAGGATACTCGTCAGATCTTGAGACGAATCATTAACCACAAATACAAGTCTATCTTTTGTGAAGGAATGGATCTTTGATTTGGCAAAAAAGTCTCTCTGGTTCTGCTCCGACAAGTCCTATTTGTAGCGCTCTTGACTAATCCATGTTTTCAGAACAAATGCGATGCAAAAGCAGGATCGTGCACTGCTCTTGGGCCAGCTCACACAGTGAAGTGATGAACGCACACACAAAAGCAAGGCAGAAACCGCTCCAGATCTCATGAGACACTAATAAAGCAGCGTCACAACACAGACTGAGACTGTCACCAGGCGGCTTCACACCTCTCACTTTCACCACGTTGGTTTCCCTCCTACAAACCACTCATTTACAGCAGCCTAAATGAGCCTCGTGTGACAATGTATGAATTGCTTGCTACTTGTGTTCATCTATCACAGCACTGCCAATGTTTAGGACAGTTTAACATCTCCAACTCGTGACAGGGGGCTGAATTTTTGTCACTCAGAAAGCTGCAAAACTGGCATAGTAAATATGTAATTACAGTAACTACCTATATTTAACCAGCCTGGAAAGCTAACAGGGAAATCCACCAACCCACTGTGATCATCTAGTTTGTTTCTGTGTTGGGCCTAATTAAAGATAAACGCATAAGTTCAACGATTATAAAACCGCATTTGGATAGCTTTCTTTTCAATTGTCAGCAAAAGCCAATGTCCCCTCCCCTCCAAAAAAAATTCAACTCTTTCTAAAATACCTACTTAATACCCGCCTGCTCCTTCATTGGTTTGCTTTAATATTTTGCTGTAGCAGCCTTTGTAATGGATCTTTGCAAAATGAAGCCTTTTGTGTTCACCCCAAGCGACCTAACTAAATCACAGGTATGCATATATCACATTTTCTTAGAGATCCTATTGTTTCATTAATTTTATCCGTTAAGAAAAAGGGATTGTGAGACTTAAATTTCTTCACACAAGTATCTTATTTAAATTGGTCTTTGCTGCCTACCAAAGTTTTAGAGGTCAGTGAAAGATGTTCTCACATGTTTTGGCAAAGATAAGTGACGGAGGTGACAGCAGATCTGGAGGCTGTTCAGACCTAGCCTCAGCGGGTTAAAATAACAGAGCAACTCAGGTGGTCGGTCGCTGTGTTATGTCACGTGTTTTGATGGAAGAGAGTTACTTCAAATAGACAGGACAGATAATGTGAGCGAGAAATGAGCCCCAACATGTATTTGTATGATCTACATACCGCCATGCCACCCTTTATTGCTAACTACTAAAATTCTATTATCGGCATCCCTAAATCTTGCACAGCTTTTCTTCTCTTACTTCATCTGCTGGGTATTCCTTCCAATTTCATCTGAGTTATTTCTCGAGGATGACCTTGAATCCCCTCTCCCTGTCTAGCCAGGGTCTTCTTGAAAGAGGAACCTCCTTCCCAGGAGGTAGGAAACACACACCACTGCCTCTATCTTTTTGGTTATAGTTTCTTATTTATCTAATACATGCACAAACGACTATTCATATCATCGCTTAGAGTTAAGAGTAACGGTTCAAATTCACCAAACACTTACCACGTGCCACATACTCATTTTATCCTCCAAGCAACCCACGTAGGAAGCATAATCATTTGCCCCACCGTATAAATGAGGATACTAACCCGTGGAGAAGCTAGGTACTGCGACCGAGACCATGTGTTTTCAGTAGTGTGTGGTGGAAACAGAACATGAGTGCAAGTACAAGTTCAAAATCAGTGCTCTATACGTGATCAACGAAGAGTCTCTGCTAGGCACATACTTTCGACACACATTCTAGCCTCTAACACGCGCTGTCATCTGTGTTAGGTGTCTAATACCAGGGAGGTCAGGGCTCTGATGCTCTCATGAATCCAGCCTGGTGTGTCTTTGCTAATAGCACCCCATCCCCAGACTCTATCCGAGGTGACACTTGCTCCCTTTGATATGAAGGCGAACGAGAGCTGGAACCCACATTTACGTGGTAGTTCTCTATACTCCTGTCATTTGTATGATAATAAAGTCTTTGGAAACACAGTTGTGTTTCTTGGTAAGGCCTTTGGACATCGTGAGTTCAGAAAATCCATTACCAGAAATGATGCCTCACAAATACTTACATTTTTACAACATTCAAAGTTTTCACAACCATGACCACACTGTCTTTTCAAAGTAGCAGTCTAAGTCAGGCACAGCCAATATATCATCATGCCATTTTGTTAAATGATTACAGAGAAAGGATGGAAGAGAAAGTAAGGTTTGCTTAGCATAAACTATCTGGGCACACTATCCTACGTACGTCGCCTAAACTCTCCCTTCAAATTCTCATACCTTCCTTCTGGTGGACATGTTCTTAAACACATGACAGGTGACTTAACTGGAGGTCATAGCACACAGTTAGCAGCTTGTAAAAGGGGTTAGAACCCGGATTGGAAG